>NC_058134.1:154659678-154941516 GCF_016433145.1 Gracilinanus agilis | reverse complement strand
CACTTCCCAGCTGTGTGACCCTGGGCAAGTCACTTGACCCCCATTGCCCACCCTTACCAATCTTCCACCTATGAGACAATACACCGAAGTACAAGGGTTAAAAAAAAATAAAAATTTAAAAAAAAATAGAATCTATAAAAAAAAATCTTTTTTTATGATAATATTTTAATATAATTTAAAATAATATAATTTAATGTAATATAAAATAATATAATTTCAATAGAAGTAATTTAATAATTAAAATATTTTAATATAATACAACACAATTTTAATAATTAATATACTATAATATAATATACTATAATTAATATAATAATAATTTAATTTCCTTTGTAATCTGCTAAAACCATTATTTAAGGATCCATAGACTTCACCATAGTACTAGATAAGTCCATGATATAAGGATTAAGGGTCCCCTTCTACCTTCATACTTCATAAAAGAGAGGGAATTCTTTTAGCAGAAGGAGGATCTCTTCCCTTTCAATGTATGGGAAACAAAGACCTTAATATATTTGGTAAGATAATCTATTTTACTTCCCAAGAATCAGGAATTAGAAGAATCAAAGCAAATGGCAAGACTGACTAAATTATGATTTAATTAGTAAATTCTAGAGTTACAATTAAGCTGTTAATTGATGACAGCTATTATGTTCCTGACTATAGCCTTTTGATACAAAAGAACAGAAGGAAACTGAAGATGGCATGAGATAAATAGACCTCCAACAGAAGGAGGTCATCTTTTAAAAAATTCATTCCTTGTTTTGTTTTTGACAATCTATACTCTACCTTTGTGACTTCGGATGTCTATGCAGATGACTTCCAAATCAGTATCTCCAAAACTTCTCTCTCTTTCAGGGCCTATTTCCTTTCTCCAACTGCCTATTGAACCACTGAGGTTTTTCTCTTATTAATCTGACAAATTTTGTCTCACTATGTCTCATATTCATCCTATTGCTGGCATCCCATTACCACTGTCTTAGTTAAGGCTCTCATGGTTTATGTGTACTTACTGCAAGAGTCTTCTAAGTGAAGAGGAAAGCATATTTTCCAAACTAAATATTGGGCCACATGGTTTAACAAAGATTATTCCTTGAGAAAAGTCTCATTAAATATATGCTTTTCCCCCTTCAAATTGATAATATCTGTGGGAAGCCATTAAGAGAAATAAGAATCTGGAATAGATATTTTTATCAACACAGCCTGGCAGAGCCGTGGGTTGACCCCTCTGCTCTAATTAGAGTAAGTCTGGATTGGGTTATCTAAGATAAAAATCTGAAATTCCTTTTGCGACTCCTTTTCATGATTCACACCTTTTCTTAAAAAGCAATATAGTCTGACTGGAAAGCTTTGAGCTCTCAGCAAACCAGAAGTCAAGATGTTAACATTCTTCCCCTTTGGTCAGGAATGCAGCTGCATGGTAAGCCAAGGCCAAAACCTTAGCAGGGGCATTTTGCCCAGATTTAGAATAAACTGCTTGGTCTCAAAAGTAGTCAAGGCCAAAAAATTCAGGGGCTTGCCATCCTACCAAAATATTCCCAGACTTGACTTGGTGATAACAATATCGCTGAAAGTTTAGCATAGGTTCTTATCTACACCTTGAAGCTTCTAAGGCCTTTTGTTTTGTCTATGTTAAAAATACAGCTCCGTGTAGTTGTGGGAAACTTTCCTTGTGCTTTTGGGTGAAAGGGATCTTTAACTTCATATATAATAAACCTGTGACTCTATTGTACCTCAGAGCACTTTGAGCTAATAAGCCATGCTTCCAATCTGTTTTGTTCTTTACATCCGATGACCACCCTAGGCTATTCAGAAAATCTCTGGTTATAGAGCAGGATCTCTATAAATATCCATGGAAATGGCTGCTCTAGCTATAGTCCTTCTAACCAGTCAGGTAATATAGTGAATAGATCAGTGGGTCTGGAGTCAAGGAGCCCCATGTTCAATTACAGTTCAAATATAAATACAGTCTCAAAGACTTACTAGCTATGTGACCCTTGATAGGTCACTTAATGCCTATCTACCTCAGTTTCCTTAAATGAAAGTGGGGATAACAACAGGACCTACATCCTAATGATGTGAGATTAAATGAGATAATATTTATAAATCACACTACAAAAGAAGGCACTTAACAAATTCTTATTTCCTTCTTTCCTTCCCCTCCTTCCCTCTCTCTCTGTTTCTTTCTCCCCTTTCCTTTTCTCCTATTATTCCTTCATGTTTTTGTTCCTTCTTTTATCCAATCTACTTCAGTTACAGCTGGCATATGACCTTCCTAAAGCTTTATTCTAAACACATCTCCCCTCTGGGAAACAAACCTTCAGCAGGTCACATTGTCTAATAAGTGAAGTCTGTGTTTTATTTCTCATCCTGGATTTAATGGCTTTTGATACTTATTTTAACTTATGTTTTTCAGCTTCATCTTTAACTTCTCTCCATGTATCTATGTTCTAGTCAAAACATACTTCTCACTGTTTCAAAAACATGGTCCATACTTTACCAGTTCCAAACCTTTGCTTATACTCTTCATCATGCCTGAAATGTCCTCTTCCAATTTCTACCTATCAGCATTCTAACTCATTCTTTAAGACTTTGCACCTCTCAGAAAGCTTTATCAGATCCCCATAAGTATATGTGTTATGTGAACCTCCAGAGTATTTTGCTCGTACTTTTTTATGACAATTAACAATATTTGCTCATACTGTAGACATGTATGTACTTGTTTCAATACCCCACTAGAAAATAAATTCCTATTAGACATATATTTATATAGATTTGAGGGCAAATATGTCTTACCCATTTTATATTCTCTGAAGAGCCTAGCATAGTACCTTGCATATAATAGGTACTCAACTCTTTGTTGAATAGATTTGAATTCTAACATGCTCTTCCTTGTTCTTTTATCCCACCTCATCCCATATATATTTTATCTATATCTATATCTATGTATATATATATGTATATATATATATATGCATGCCCATACGTACTTCTGCTTTTTGTTCAAACTCAATGAAAATAACCAGAGGAGCCTGATTTCTTTCCATATTTAGACTATGCTATAAGATCAAAGTTTTAACTTTAAATATAGTATTAGAACATCCACACATAGACCCACTACCCAACTCACCTTTGTGTTCTGTAAATAACAGTCATCAGAGCAATTATCACTGCAGTAAGTAGACCATAGTCTAATCCAAGGAACAGGGAGGAAACAAAAGTACTAAGCCAAATAGTCTAAACCAAAACAAGAAAGCCTTGTATTAAAATAGTTTTAAGAAAAAAATAGTTTTTAAAAAAGTAACTAATAGAAGGGTGATCAGATAAATTGAATTTCCCTAGCTAGATGACACATTTATAATTCTTTCAGCTACTTTTCTCATTATATCACAGGACTATTCCCTAATTATATTTATTATATGCTCACTAATCATTTAAAGATTTTTTGACAACTATAAGTTTTAAAATACAGTTAAAGTATTTTTAAAATATCTCATCTTGTTGTGTGTGTGTGAGACCAGGTGGCTCAATGGATAGAGAGCCAAGCCTGGAGAGGGGAGGTCCTGGGTTAAAACCTGGTCTTAGACATTTCCTAGATTTGTAACTTTCGGCAAGCCACTTAACTCCCATTGCCTAGCCCTTATTGCTTTTCTGTCTCAGAACCAATATCTAGTATTGATTATAAGATGGCAAATAAAGGTTTAAAAAAAAATCTCATCTTGGATGGGCCCAGTTTGAACAGGGTTTCAAAGTAAGGGGCTTTCTCTTCTAGTCCTTCACCTAGGTGTTTTCCAAACAGCATTGAGGTAGATTCAGAATGACCATTTATTGAGCATTCACACATACACACAAATATATAATCTTTTTCCTATATCTTACTCTCTCTTCTAGGAAGATTATATGAAAAAAGGTTAGTGTTCTCAAGGACAATGCATCTTATTTAAAATTCATCAATACATTTAGATTACTTATATTCATTTAATTGAGGGGAAAACTTTGGAGATCAATTTCAAGGAGATCACAGGGAAAAAAATCCCAACGATGTGGTTCTATGTGAGGAAGCATTTGTAATGCTTCAAAGGCAAACTCGAGTATAACTGCATTAAAAAGTGGCCTATGAAACAAATTCTACTACTCTTCTAATTTCTAGTCTTTGTGGAACTTAGAATGCAATGTGAAACAGTGGAAAGAATGATGGATCTGGAGTCTGTAGTAGTGAGTTAGGATCTTCCTTCTAGCTGTGTGATCCTAAGTCAATTTGCTTTATCTGTTGGGGTCTCAACTGTAAAATGAGAAGGTTGGGTTAGATAGTTTTAGAGGTCCTTTTCAGCTCTAAATCTATGATCTTAAGCTAATGTAAACATCTTGGAAGTGTTAAGTATAAGCCACATTTGCCATTAGATGAGGACCTTCAAAAGGCAAAGGACAATTACATATGTTTCAGGACATGGCTATTTAGGTTCTTGGTAACTGAAAGTAGTAATTCCTTTAGAGAAAATTTCATGTTAACAAGATGTCAAGAAACCACAGTTTGAAGACAACAATTAGGCAAGTATCATTCTACTTGGAGCAAATATAAGAATCTTTGGTTTGATTTAGAATTAAATGCAGATAATTGTAGCAAGTTCTATAGGTATATCTATGTGTCATCAGATATGAAAGCATTGGCATTTACTGTTCAGTATTATTATTCTGAGATTGTTGAATCAGTTGCTACTTTTAAGCTTTACCTTGAAGTTTTTGGATGATTGTTTAGGAATATGTCCAACAGTGGTTTTTATTGGGCTAAAAGATTCTTACTAAGCCTCTATCATAGTAAACTGGAAAGGGTATTTTTCTAGGATGGATTTGCTTATTTTCACTTACCAGTTCTATTTTGCTGGTCCTCCAGAAAAAAGGGAGATCTGAGAACTGCATAAACATTCCTTTCAAGTTCACAATCACGATGGCTGATAGCACTGCCTGAAACACACCACAACCAGGCATTTCCCTTTTCTGATGTCCAGGGTACACAGCTTTGGCACCATCCCTTTTCCCTCATGCTTCTCATCCCCAATCCAATTTCCCATCTCACTTCCCACACAGTGATGAGAGATTTTCAGTGAGCTAATCTAGGCTTGGAAGGCTGGACCTGCATTCCAACAGCAAACTTCCTGTACATGCACAAAACTCCAAGCCAAATCCAAGATACATACCTGCGGCAATGATTCGAAGAGAAAGCCAATGGCCAATATGACCAACAGAATCATTAAAGAGGCTAAACAACCTGCAAGCTGAACAAGACAAAATGCACTGAAGGGATTTCTAGAAAAGTAGGCTAATCAGTGTGGTGGCATTTGTCTGATACCTTGAACATTACTGGTGAAGATATGGAACAAGCATGGATTCAGAAGCCACCCAGACCATGACCTAGCCCAAGGGCCCCCTCCCCCTGTCTAAAAATTTCCGTTGCTCTTATGGATTCTGGTTAGATACAGAAATGCTCGAATACCCTGACCATTTCAAATACCCTTGCCCGAAGTGGGTGACGGGAAGTTGAAAGCCCATCCTCATGAGATGTCCGGTGCAGGCCTGGAGACACATGAGAGGTTGGGATAGTTTGGATGGGTGTTAGAGCTGCTGACATCCCTCCCATACTTAGTCACTGCCTGCAGGGATAAGTTTTCATCTCAGCACATGACAGTTTCCCACGTCTGAAGTTTTGGGTGCACAGGTGCTAGAATCAGAGTATTGTACAAACATCTAATTTAGTGGAGGGCAGGAGCTCCTCTTTACAGATCTAGCTTTTTGCAGTTCAGTTCAACTAATTTTCACACCTTCCTCTGCAGAACTATATGATTTTTTGTAAACTCCCTCATTCCCTTCTCCTCAAAAAGTTGATTAGAGACGTAGAACTCCATGGAGCGCCCATTGGCTCTGCATGCAGAGTAGCTTTTCTGGGGCTCAGGAGTGAACTGAGAGGTTAAAATGTTTAATGACCACCCCAATCACCTCTCCCTAATGTCTATCTGTAATACACACCTGAGTGTTTCCTCCAGTACTCTCTTGAACAAGACTCCGAGACAAGGAACATGAAATGGAGAAGGTCTGGAAAAGTGAGCCAATGGTATTGCATATTCCTAGGGCGATGAGTTCCTTTTTCACATGAAAACAAGAAACAGAAACCTTATGCAGCTCTTCAAAAAGTGAAATATGTTAGCCTAGTCAATAGAACTCTATCTCATCTTTCAGCTAGGTATGGGAGCTGTTTAGTGCTGATTCAAAAGACCTTTGCATATCTTGGAGAGGATGGAAAGCAGTGTGAGTTTTTATTCCTATGTTACAGGCATATATCATCATTCTGCTCCCTCCCCAACTCCCAAATTCAAGCAGAGGATCATTTCACAAATAAGGTTAATTCTTGCACAGGTGTCCCAACAGAATGGACACAATTCTTTATTTTAGAAAATATATATAAAATTGTTTTGTTCACTTAAATCCCAACCGTGCTATGTGTCACAGTGCATTCCAAAGCAATGCCTTTGGGTGGCCATAGGGGTCTCTTTTTGAGGATCATATTTGTAATCCATACTTTGACAAATGTAACTTGTATATAACTGAATCTTCTCATAAAGAACATTGTATGTTGCAATATTCATATTTGTATCAGTTATCCTTAGTTCTATTTGCCTTTTCAAATGAGAGGCAAATTAACAGCAGTCATGATACTTAAAAAGTTGAAAACAAAGACAGTTGGACAATTATTTGCTGAATGAATGCATTTTTCAAGCTTTTGGGATAAAGAAATGGCATTGTATGCAATGGATTCTGTCTTAGTGGTTCTACTTTCCTAATGCCTTCCCTACCTATGTCTACCTGAATCTGTGCTTTGGAGCCTAATTTGGTGAAATGAGAGTATGAGTAATAACTAATTCACATATGTGATTAAAGACAGAAGTATAATATAAATTCCAGCTTTGCCTAAACAAATGCTGATTATTATTAAACATTAATTATGGGGTGAAAGCAAGAAAGACTGCTTTTCTATCAAAATCTCTGGATCTCAGCCTCAGATATTTCCTAGGTTTATGACCGTGGGCAAATCACTTAATCCCATTTGCCTAGCCCTTCCTTGCCTTTCGGTCCTAGAATTTTTACTAAGACAGAAAGTAAAGGTTTAAAAAAATCTTTGGATCAACATATTTTAAAAGTCCATTTAGCTTGTCACTAAAAACAATGAAATACCTAATTGCATTTTTGTGAATAGTTCTATAGAAATACCATAATTTTACCTGATTTCCATCAACTTGGTAGCCATGTTTAGATGCAAACATTTTGGCCATTGAGATGGTCACTGAAAATCCAACAATTGCAATGGCAATAGCATCAACATAGATAAGGTGAAAGAGGCTGGAATCTGGGGTAGCCGGAGCTAATAACCTGAAAGAGGGAATTTACTTTAATGTAGATTTGATAGCATGAGAAGAAACCCTTTGAACTAAGAGAAGCACTATTCATAAGAGTTTGAATTTCTTTTAAGATTTTAAAGTTTCTTTTCTTTTGGTTCCAGAGTAGCCATTTTATTGCTAAAGAAAATCACAAAACTTTTTATAGCTTTTTCTTTTAGTGTAGAATGTAGACTTCCAAAAATTTAATTCAAGTGATTAATTGGTTAGGGATAAAAGAATTTCTGGTTCAGTTTTATTTACTTTATTTACTCAAGATTAACATTCCTGGCTAGTTGAAAACTCTAGAGTAGATTTCCTAAAGTTTATTAATCAATTTACAAACTGACCTGATATAAATCTTTCTCTTCTGCTATCTCATTTTTGATATATAACCTCTTCTTCCATCATTTGCTTGCTATAAAGTTATATATTTACCTTTGAAATGTAAATGTCTACTTTTTGAAGTTGTAAAATACTAATTATATTCATTTTGCTGATATAACTAAAGTTTGTATAAGAGACTCTGAAAACTCACTTTAGAATTCTGTGATCATTTAGATACCATGAGCCTATGCTCTAAGCATATAGTAAACCAGTTATTAACTATATGATCAACAGCAGTATCTTTCAGTGAATCCATGACTATTCCACATCAGATATATGAAATCTTTAATTTGAAGTGCATCGTTAAAATATTTTTTCAAAAAGGACATTCCCTATCAAGTGTGAAAAGAAGTTCTTTCTTTGCAATAATCGTTTAGATCAGAGGAAGCTAGGTGTTGCAATGGATAGAGTGTAGGGCCTGGAATCAGGAATATTTTTCTTCCTGAGTTCAAAACTGACCTCAGACACTTGCTAGCTGTGTAACCCTGGGCAAGTCATTTAACTTTGTTTGCCTCAGTTTCTTCATCTGTAAAATGAGCTGGAAAAGGAAATGGCAAACCATTCCAGTTACCTTTACCAAGAAACCCCCAAAATGAGGACATGAAGAGTCAGACCCAACTCAAGTGACTGAAATGACTGAGCAGCAACAAAGTGGTTTGTGCCATTCCAGAGTAGTTGACATGCTACTCATTCCTACTCTTGTGGTAAAAAATGAAAATCACTACAACTAGATAGAAAAGGCATTTGATTTATGTAAGTAAGAAGACAATAGCTGCTGGCCAGAGTCCCAAGGAGGATATCAACCTCTCTCTGACTCTATGGTTCCCAGGAAGTTGGCCCATTGTAGAGGTGATTAGGAAGAAAGAAAAGAGAGGTAGGTGAGCTCTCCACATGGCAGAGTACTAAGATTTTGTTAAATAGGGTTGGAGAATTTGTAGTTCCTGCTTCACTTGCCCTAAGTAGTATTCTTTGTGATATATGTGCCCCCAGGGAAGTTTTTTGTGTCAAGTTGTGCTGCAAGCTGTCCAAGGTTTGGGGAATTCAGGACACTGAAGAATAGAGTGATGATGATTGTCATTAAGCCAGTGACAGCTGAATCCTTGCCAACCTTTTATGAGTCCTTTTCTCAAATGCTCCTTTCAGCTTTGTGTCAGAGGTATTAAGACCATTAGAGTCATAAGTCTGGGGACTCTGACCATGAGTAAGTATGAAGTTGGGCAATAAAACCATCATCTGCGTATGCCATATATCTCATAGTATCTGGCATCAAACAGCAGGGGATGAATAAGATTGCTAGATGCCGAGGAACCACTGGGATTTAACACCAAAGAAAATGTGCTGCTCTGTATTTCAGAGATGTTTTTTGCAGAAGGAAAAAAAAAAGAGACAAGAGATTAGTGGATTCTGTGCATTAAGTGAAGAGGAAATAAGGCAATGAATGTATAGAAAAGTGGTAGGGAAAAAACAACAGATGACTTTAGGGCAGTTATGGGCAAACTATGGCCCACAGGCCAGATGCAAATGTTCTATCCAGCTGCCTCTAGCTCCATCCCAGATCAACCGAGCCTCCTCGCATTGGCTACCCCTTCCACAGAAGCTAGACATAATTATATTGGCCTGCCTAAAGTTTTTTTTTTCTTTTCCTTTGGCCCCCTTTTTAAAAAGTTTTCCCATCACTGCTTTAGGGAATTATATAGAGCTAAAAATTACAAAATCATCAAAAGAAATCTTAGAATTTTCCCTAAAGCTAAAGTGTACTATTTTCAAATCAAGCTGTTTAAAATATAGAGAAAAAATTACCTTCGTGTTTTAAGAGTATAGGTGTAGGCAGCAGAATAGGTAAACAATACCTTCACTGATCATTTTAGTCATCTTAAGGTTCAAAATAAAAATATATATATTCCCTACCCCAGTGGGAGTGATCCAACAACATCCACTTTGTAGGATTCTTCTAAATTAAATCCTGCTGAAATGCCAGTTCCTACTATCACCTAAAAATGGAACAAATTCAAGTTTATCTTCAAAGTTAAAAATATGGAGCTGCAGAAATAAACTTAAGAAACTTGTGTCTGATCTAATCTCATTAATACAATACATGACTGAAAATAATAAACGTAGTTAAGGCATTGTACCTTCTAATTTTTTTACTCTAAATAAAAAAGATTCACTTTGCTGTTTTTAAATATAATGGCAGCCTTTTCTTTTTCTTATTCTCACTCTGTATTATAGAATGTGGCTCTTAGGTCCATTAAATCAATCAAGTAAATCATCAATGGGGCAAAGAAAGGCAAGCATGATTGATTAAAAATGCTAGTGTGCTAAGCACTGAAGATACAAAGTCTTTGCTTTTGAGTTACATTCTATCCAGGGAAATCACATACACAGACCACACAGATATAAAGAAAAACAGAATATACACAAAGTAAATTTAGAGGGTTGAGTGAGAAGATGAATTTCTTTGAACCAGTTCTATTTCAGAAATAAAGTATCATAAGAAGAAAATAGTGTGTATAGCAGGAGGGCTCACTCTCACTGAATCTTGGTAAGAGTGAGTCCTTCAGTGCTACTCATGTCCATAGACTCATGACTTCCTTGTCTCACCTAATACTATTTGTTAGGAAAAAGGACTGAGGGGAAAGAGGGCCATTAAAGGTCTTCATATTAGCAGACTCTCCCCATCTTCTTTCTACCTCCAGCCAAAGTGGCAGGTTTGAAGTGGAATTCTGTGAACACTTAAAACATACTTATTATAGGCTACCATTTTGCTTATGTCTTTTTCTAAAGCCAACTCACATTGATATTTTCAAATAATGGAACATCATCTTAACATAGAATTGCTAAATGTTGAATGTCACACTTGGTGAAGGACAAGACAGAAAACAAAAGAAAAAGAACTATAAGTTGATAACATATCTTACATCTGGATATCATAGACAATGATTCTTGGTGACTTCAATGTAAAATTTTAAATACATATGCAAGACAAATAGAGTCAACTGCATTGAGCACGGTCATTTCTTTAAAATTAACTTGTTGACTGATGATATGAAAGTGTATATATATATGTATATATATACACATACACTATAATAATGTAAATCAAAACAACAGAAGAAGGCAGCTGAATTCTGAGTAATTTTGATGACTAATCTAAGTTTCAGAGAACAGATCATTAAACTTTACTTCATTCTTCTATAGAATTTGGGGATTAGAGGCACAGAATATTACACATGGTATCACATGTAGTCTCCGTTAATTTTGTTAAGTACTTTTTATGTTACAAGGGAGGGTTCAGCATTGGTGAAGGGATGTATCAGGAGGTGACTTTTTAATATAAAAATAGAATGCATAAAAATCAAACCCAAATAATTAGTTGACTGGGAAAAATGACTTTGTATCAGATTCCTAGGGTAAGGATTTGGTATCAATACCAAAAGCCATTCCCCAGCTGTTAAATGGTCAAAAGATATGAACAAATAATTCTCAAAAAGACTACAAACTATTAACCCTAGGAAAGAATGTTCTAAATTGCTAATAAGAAATGCTTATTAAAAAACTCTAAGATTTCACCTCACACCCAGAAAATTGGACAAAAATATTGTCAAAGGCAACAAAAGATGAGCATAGTCAGTCTGGAAAGTGTTGTAAGATAGGCACTGTTGGCAAAGCTGTGAATTAGTATGACCTTTCTGGAAAGTTATATGAAATTATGAAATTGATAAAGTAGCTAAAATGTCTATATCCTTTTACCCAGTGATTCCACTTCCAGAAAAATACTGTAAGGAGGGTCACTGTTAAAAATAAGGGCTCCATTTACACCAAAACACTTATAGCAGAACTTTTTGTGATAACAAATTAATAGAAACAAAGCAGATGCCCATTGATTGGATAATAGCTAAATATAACCTGGCACCTGATTATAATGGAATATTAATGTGCTGTTGTAAATGACAAATATAATGAATATCTGAGAAGCTTGGAAAGACTTACATGACCTGATGCAAAATGAAATAACCAAAGCCTGAGAAACAATATGCATGTTGACCATAGCAATATATGTGGAAAAAACCATGAAACCACGAAATAAGCAAAAACGAATATTGCAAAAATACAAAGAATAAGTTTGGCACCCTAAGAAAAGATGAGAGGATACCTCCTATTTCTTGGAACAGGTGGTAGAGGGTATATAGGTGTGGAACATTGTATATATTGTCATGTTTTGAAAAATATATTTATAAGTTTTACTGATTTTTTTCTCTTTATCCTCTTTTTAACAAAATTCTTTGTTATAAAGTATGGTTCTTTGAGAGAGAGCAGGAGAGATAGAGGGTGAAATTTAGACAATGTAAAGACAAAAGATATCCATAAACTTTTAATTTGAGTAGAAAAAAAATCCCAAAATGACTTACTGCGACGATCTCTAAAGGAATAGGCGCTGGCAATTTATTTTTAAATCTTTCATTAAACTCCTTGCCGCCCAGAAGCAAAGCAAAACACATCAATCCAACAACAAGGGAACATATGTTGAGTTTTTTGACATTTGCTATCACAGCAAGAGTACTCTGTAAGAAATTTAATGTTGACCATTAAGAAAAAGTTCATATAAGGGTAATGATTCAATAACCCAAAATGCTACCACTGAAATAATTTATAAATATAAACTGAAGCATGTTGATATTAATTCTCAGGAAGAAGGGCATCCTAAGACTATCACAAAGAATCATTATAGTTCAGATGTATGAATTTGACATTCAGTCCAGTCTTCTTCCTTTTATGATACTCTTGGTAGGAGTGTGATGGAACCAGCCTAAATCAGCTTTTGAGAACCAAATATTAACATTTCAGGGTGAGCTCTTTGATTTACTGATTTACTGTTTTGCTGATTATCTGGATTTAAGAAAATAATGGAAAAATGTTTATAATGTGGGTTTCACTTAAAAATGTTAGCACATACATTTTTTTCAGAGAGCCAGTTGTTAAATATTTACCAAACACACCTAATTGACAGCCTCTGTTTGAATTCTTTAAGTGACAGAGTATACTGTACCTCAGAATGATCAATTCAATAGGTAGACAGTTCTAATTGTTAGAAATTTTTTTGATGAGAAAAAAAGTGTCTCATAGCATCTTCTACCCTCTGATCAGCATCCCCCAAATCCAAGAATCATCACATTTTATTCTTGGGAAGGTTTTTTCAATTTTTTTGTTCATTTTACAAAGCTACTTCGTCTATTGCTCAGAGAAATAGTAGAATGCTCAGGTAATGTAGTGTCCTCAGAAGTAGAAGAAAAAGGTACAGAGAAATAAGTACAAGGCTTGGATATCAAAATTATACAGCTGAGAGAAAGAAGTCCAAAGTCTCCAAGAACTTGAATACAGGGAAAATCAGGAAAAAAGTAATGAAAACAATTGAGAGTTAGTGAAAAAGTGTAGCTGATTATATTCTGGGGTTTATTTGCTTTAACAACATGTTCTAAAAGTATGATCATCTTTGTTATCAAATATTTACTTAATATTTACTATTTTATTCATATCTAAGATATATATGAAACTGCAACTCCTATTCCACAATAGTTAAATTATCCACAATATGAATAATTTCAAAAGGAGAGGCAATAAATTGTTAATAACCACTGATAAATCACTCAGTATCACTAATAATCAGATACAAATTATAAGAACTTTGAGGTACCATCTCACACTCATAAAATTGGCAGAAATAATTAAAGGCAAGGACAGTCAAAGCTAGTGGAGTTGTGGGAAAACATTGCTGCAAGAATTACTGTTGCATGGTAAACTATAAAAATCTTTTTTGAGAGTAAGCTGGAAATACATAGGAAAAGTGACAAAAATAATTATACCCTATTAGTTAATAATTCCATTGTTGGGAACATGCTTTTAAAGTGTTACCTAAAGCAAAAAAGGTTTCTATGTTCAAATATATTTATAGAAACATTATATGAAATTTCTATAATCTGGATATGGTAATGGTAGCTATTAATGTTATGGAATACAAAGAAATCTGGAAAGAACTTTAGTCAATCAATATTTATTAAGTATCTCCTATGTGCCAGGTTCAATGGTAAGAGTATAAAGTAAGGCAAAAGATAGTCCCTGCTCTTAAGGAGTTCAGTATTTAATAGGAACAAAATGCAAACAATTATATGCAATCAAACCATCTGAAGGATAATTAGGAAATATTCAATAGAAGGGAAATCCAAAAGAACCAAAGGAAGGCACTAGAATTAAGGGGGGATTTGAATAGGCTTCCTGAAGAGGGTGAGATTTTAGCTGAGACTTGAAGGAAGACAGAAAATCCAGGAAGCAGAAATGACCATATTCCAGGTATAAGATACAGCTAGTAAAAATGCCTGGAGTCAGGAGATGGCCTTTCTTGTTTTAAAACCAAGAAACAAGGTGGTCAGTGTCAAAGAGTACCTAGGGAGGATTATAAAATATAAGATGATATGTATAAGATGGATATAGATGTAAGGTATAAGATGATGGCTGAGCGTGGTATGTTATGAAAGGCTCTCTGAATGTCAAACAGAGGATTTTAATGATCCTAAAGGTGACAGAAATCCACTGGAGTTTATTGAGTGGGAAGAGCACATGGTCAGGCCTGCGATTTTATGCTTTAGTTGTACAATGGAGAATGGCCTGGAGTGGGAAAAGACTTGTAGCCTGGAGACCAAACCAGCAGTCTATTACAATCGTCCAAGTATGAGGAGAGGAAATGGTGCAAAGCTTAAACAAAACAGCTGGGTGAATCAATAGATAGAACACTGGGCTTGAAATCAAGAAAACTCATCTTTTTGAGTTCAAATTCAGTCTCAGATACTTATTAGTTGTATGACCCTGAGCAAGTCACTTAAACCTGTTTGCCTCAGTTCTTCATCTGTAAATGAGCTGGAGAAAGAATTAGCAAACCACTCCAATATCCTTGCCAAGAAAACCAACCCCAAATGTGGTCACAAAGAGTCACCCATGATTGAAAATAACTGAACAACAAAAGAAGAAAATGGAGCAAGTACAATCATGTAAGAGGATAAATAAGAATGAATCCACAAGGAATCCTCATGGGAACTTACAGGAAGTAAATGAAAAATGTTGATATTTTATGTGTTGAATTAATTTAAATGTCAACTGCTACCATTAAATATAGTGTTGCCTCTAATAATGTTCAATTTAAGTTTTCAATAAAAACGTAAAATAAAATAATTTGCTCTTTTAGTGAAATCCATTTTTAATTTAAAGAAGGTATGGGAAATTCATGGTTATAAGTCCATGAGTCCTTGAGCAGAGATTTATTAAATATCAGACTTTTCCACATTACCCAGGCACCCTCCAGCTATCTGTTGGCAGCATACCTAACTTTCAGTAACATCCTTCTGAGAGGTGAATAAATACTGTGAGGAGCTGTATCTGTAAAATTAAAGTCATAATATGGCAGCTTTGTGACAAAGGGTTTAAGAAAATGTCAATGATGACGTACATAACTAGAAATTAAAAGAAATTTAAGTTACACAAAGATGGTTTCTACAGCTTTAGTCAAGGCCATTCAATCACTAAATATTTATTAAGACCCTTCAATTTCTATAACTACGCAAAGGGCTATGAAGAATAAAAACTCTTTGTGGAGTTTCTACTCTGGGTAGCTAGAGAAGAAATGGACATGAATAGGTTGTTAATATTATAAAGGCAGTAAGTCTAAGTGCCAAATGAGGGGCTCAGACCAATGCTGTAGGAGGTCAAGAGAAGGGGGTGCTTCTTTTTTTCTGGGGGTTTGTCCAATGACAGTTTCTTCATGATGAGCAATGTGAGCAGGACCTCGAAGGATGGATGAAGGGCATTCCAGGAAAGAAGGCTGGTTATGCTCTTAGCTGTGAAAGACAAGAATGCTTCCTAAAGAGGATTTAGAAATGTGACTGGCTCAATCTACCTGTCATGGAGGGGGATGATCATGAAAGAGCAATTGAACTTAAACTTGGAAAAGAAGGCAGAGTCAGATAGTAGAGGAGCTTGGATATAAGGCTAAGAAGTCTGGACTTCATCCTATGGGTAAAGAGAAATCATTGAAGTATTTTGAGCAGGGGAATAAAATAATGAAACCAGCAGTTTAAAAAGATAAATGCTCCTACAGCTAGTAAAAATGCCTGGAGTCAGGAGATGGCCTTTCTTGTTCTCTTATTGTCAAAGAAGTTACACTTTTTTACTCATGAAAACATCACTCCTGAAAGCAGAATACAGAGGGTGGGAGGAATCACTTACATACCTCCTCCATCCTCTATTCCTGCTATGTATGTATCCACTATACTCTCTTAATTTATATCTCTGCCATTCCTCAGGGTGACTAGCAGTTCTTTCTGAAACCCAGAACTATCCTAGAGCTAATTCATGAAAAAGAGAAATCCTCACTGGGAGAGATGACTCAAGGCCTTGTACTTCTTTGAAACCCCAAATAACCCTGTAACCTTTATTAGAATCATAGGTTCACAGATTTAGAGCTGGAAGGAATCTTAGATTTGTGAGTCAATGTCCTCATTTTATATATGAGTAATTTGAGGCCCAAGAGTTTGAGACTTTATTACATATTATCAAAATCTAGCAAATGTCTGAGGTAAGAGGGGAAGCTCCCAGTAGGTTCTAGGGCTGTAGTTTAGTACCCTCTGAAATAAATGGGGAGCATTTATTATGAGATTCTCTACTTAAAAAAGACATAACCCAACTTAAAAAATGAGAGCTCCTAGAATAAACAATATACGATATCTGTCTCTTATTTTCTAATAAAAGCCTAAGGCTTTGACCACTATGCCAAAATATTTGAATAAAAATAGAATATTTAATCAGCACATGATTCCAACTATCTAGAAAGTCAGAATCACTATAAATATTTAACATTATATAGATGAAACAACTGAATAACTGAGTCTCTTGCTTTTTATTTTGAGGTTCTAGAATGTAGATCCAGTTTGAACTATATTTAGCTTTAGATAAGATATCTTGTACATCATGGTTAAATTATTCATTGTTTAAATTAAATTCTTTTAAACACTGAATTTTTAGGCCTTAGAAATCTCTGAGGCTACTAAATAAACAAGTCCCTTTGAGCGTTAAAGATTATAAATTAATAACACACACATACTAACAAATGAATATTTTCTTTTAAATTAAGTCTTAGGGGACAAGGCTCTCCCAGTATTCTGGGAGGTAAGAATGGCAAAACAAATTCACAAGTATGTATTAATCTCATTTACATTCCATTTAGATAAAAAAGTGAAAACAAATTAATGGGGATATGGATAGTAATGAATTTAAGATGCTACTTGTAAATAAATTGATGTTGGTAGCTAACTTGGTATTGAAGCCTCATTAGTTGTTCTCCTAAAAGTAGAAAGGCAATTAGTTTTATACAGTCTTTGTAATGGGGCTGCTTATTCCTCAAGACTTAAGCATATTTTGCACTTAAAATTCTTCTGAGCACCATTATATTAAAAATCCGCCTGTGCTTTCTTAGTAAAATCTCATATTCCCATCTGACAGTTGGTTAGATAGCATTGGAAAATTTCTTCACAGTAATTTCTTCAGTTGAGGTTCAATAAACTACTGCCTTGAGTAATGTTATTCTAGTGGCCTGAAAAACAGGGCAGCTTCCAAGGTTAGAAAAGAACAGATTAAAAACAAAGGGAAGTTAACTCAGCATTATTTCATCATATATAATATTTAAAAATACAACTGAACACTTTGGCATATTAAAAGCTTTGATTTAATAATCTGAAAAATACACATAAGTTAATGGACAAATATCTCAAGGATATCAAAGTATGGTTAATGCAGATAGCTCATTTAACCTTCTGTGTTATTATTTTGTAATAGATCCCAGGTTGAAATGTCAGATCTTCTTTCACTGGAAATTTTCATTTTTTACAAGAAATGAAGTCTACACTCATCTCTATTGTGATATTTAAGGATTGAAAACCAATTCATCATCATTCAATTGTTTTTGTTGTTCACAGAGTGCTCCCATGACGTTGCAGTTAGTTGTAGGTAACAAAATCTTGAGCTGAAATGGACTTTAGAGGTCATCTACCTCTAATGCTAGTCGGACTCAAATAGAAAGGGATCCCTGTGGGCCTCATATTGCTTTAGAAAGACAAGAATTAACCTTCTCTTCATTATACTTATTTAAAAATTTTATTTTGCTAAACATTTTCCAATTATATTTTTATTTTTATTTTTTTAACCCTCACATTCCGTCTTGGAGTCTGTGTATTGACTCCAAGGCAGAAGAGTGGTAAGGGCTAGGCAATGGGGGTCAAGTGACTTGCCCAGGGTCACACAGCCCTAATTTTATTTTTAAAAAACCAAACCCTACCTTCTGTTTTAAAATCAATACCAGGTATTGGATCTAAGGCAGGAGAGTGGCAAGGATAAGCAATTGGGGTTAAGTCACACAACTAGGAAGAGTCTGAGGCCATATTTGAACTCAGGACCTCCTGTCTCCAGGCCTGGCACTTTAGTCACTACACTACCAAACTGTTTCCTTGTTTTTTTGTTTTTTTTTTTTCCAGATCTTTATTTTATTAATTAATTTGGAACATTTTTCCATGGTTATAGGATTCATGTTCTATCGCTCTCCTCCTTCCACTCCCTCCCATCAAGCTGCTCCCTTCTTAATTACATTTTAATGTCTTTGGGCCACATTTGGGAGTTCTGTGGGCCAGTAAGTTTGACACTTCGGAGCTAATCTAGTCTCTCACTTGATGCAAAATAGATTATAGAAAGGTTCACTTTTTTCTGATTCATTGTTACTTGGGATTAAGTTATGCTATACATAAACACACATTGTATCTGCATCTGCATTATACACAAATACAGTTTTATATTTGTAAGTTCTTTGAGGGCAATGCCTCAGAGATTGCACACAGTATCAGATTTCATAAATCCTCCCAACCAAGTTTAAAGGCTCATGGAGAACGGCTTTCATGTATCCCTTTCATTTACTCGGGGAAGACTCTTAAACAGAAAAAAACCCTTTGTATTGAGAGCTCTCCTGGTTTGGGCTTGTGTATTTGGACAGTCATGTTAAAGATGCTCCGTTAAGCCAAACAGAGCTCTGTGCTCCAACTATACACATGTTTCCAGGGAATTTTGAAGATTTTTTTTTTCCTTACCATGTTTTTCTTGGAAAAGCTTTAGAAAAAATTTTCCTGATTGTAAAAATTCTTAGAAATAATAAAAAAGAGGAAATATGAGGGCTGAGAAGAGTCAAAGCAGCTCACTTACGTAGACAACCGAAAAGGGTCCACTGTGTCGCTTTGTCTTCACGCCAAACAGGTATTTTAACATGGAAGTAAAGACGTGTACTGCTGCTGCAGTTGTGAAACCACGCACCAAGGGCTCCGTTAGGTAGATGGCCACGAATCCAAACCTCAGGACACCCAAGCAAAACTAATTTTTAATGGCAAAGAGAAACACATCCTTTAATAGGTCTGACATTTAAAAATAATAATCATGTCTCACATTCTTGTACAGACATATACATATACACAGATTAAGCTGAGTGAGATATTTTTGAATAGAAAGGATTTTGCTATAATATGTCATCACTTTTTATCCTGATAACTTTGTGAAGTACAGTAAGTGGTATAGACCAGCGATGGGCAAACTTTTTAAAGAGGGGGCCAAAGGAAAGGAAATGCTCATCTGTCAGTCTGTTTTAAAGGCAACTCTTTCGAAGTTTCATTGTACTATATCCTACTCATTGTATTTGTCAGATTAGGAATAATGTCATCGAGGCCACATCTGGCCCCTGGGCCGTAGTTTGCCCATCACTGGAATATACTCATTTCATAGATAAGGAAATTGAAGCTTAGAGAGATTATATGCTTTGCCTACAATCAATGCAACTATTAAGTAGTAGAGCTAGAATTCGAATTCAAGACTTTTCATTGGAGGTCTGGGCATCAATCACTGAGCTCAATCATCCAATCAGAACATCCCACTGCCTCTCCTAGAGAATGGGAAATTCTACCTGCCAGAGAGTAGTAACAGAAGTCACTTACTGGTTGTGCAATTAGTGCTAGATTTGTGTATGTGTATGTGTGTTTGTGTACGATGCGTTCCTTTTTTAAGCATTACCTAGGACCAGTTATTTATGTGTAACTAATCTCAGCATTAGATTTTAAGTTGCTTAGTGGCAAGATTAGGATTGTATTTTGTACATCCCTGAGCACCTTGCTCTGTGACTTGGATATTTCTTTGTCTGGACTCACGATTTTACTGGTGAAGGGGGCTTCTGGTGAGGACAGTCCTCCTACTGATGCATAAAGATATCTGTTTTAAAATGCAATATAAGAAAACTACCTACAGGCGCTGAAAAACTGACTCACCCAGGATCACATAGCCAGTATGTGGCAATGGTTCGGAATATAATGGGTGATTAATATTTATTGAATGAATGAATGGGTTCCATGCTGACAGACTTTGCCTCCATCTAATATAATTAGCATTCAACAGGTTGACATTTTAAATCTGAACCAATGGTTCCAGTAACAAGAATTTTACCTGAATAATTCCTGAAAGCAAAGTTACCGACATAGCAACTTTTACTCTCAGAGCATCTCTTTCCTCTGTGCTATTAGTTGAATTAGCACCTCCTACACCAACGTACTCATCTGGAACTAATCGGACAGCCACTCCACCAATCATTAGGCTAATCACAGCAAATGGACCTAAAATAATGACATATCCAGGACTTAGCATACATTTATTTACCTTGGGCCTAAGAAAATGGTTTTCAATTCTAATTTGATTTGCTTTTATGTAAAAGCCTGTTTGATTGTTGCCAAGAAATACAAGTTTAATGTCATATAGCAACTATGGTTATTTTAAACATTAGTCTTACATTTAAAAAATACTAGGTACATGTGTGTGTAAGAGAGAAAGAGAGAGAGAGGTGGGGGGAAGATTGTCATACACACCTCTTTTGAAAACCTTGTCTATCTAGGTTTATATCCCAACCTTAAATCTATTAGAGAAGGAATATATATATATATACATATATATATGTGTGTGTGTGTATATATATATTTACATACACACATGTACATACTAGGTGCTTAATAAATGCTTATTGACTGGCTGACCCATATAGGGTCTATAGAAATAGAGAATGATAGAATCCTAAATTTTACAGGGACCTTTCACTGGACATGGATTCCTGTCTAACTTCTATCTGATGGCTGAAACTAGCAATAACTCTATATCTTCACAATAATTAGGAGCTATGATTTACCACTATAGTTTCATTTTTAAATGTATGTGTAAGAAAATTTTATATTATGCAAATAAACTTTTATCTTATTTATATTTAGATTGTCTTTCTACATAATGAATCTGATTCTGAATTTTTCAAAGACGGTGAGAGGTTTTATTTTGAGATCATATGACAGTTTCCATAAAAGTGCTATATGGCACCTGCTGACTATACCTCAATAATAGAGGTATACAATTTTAAAAATGACAATAATTGATATGGCATGGTAATAGAAAACAAAATTTCTTAACGATCAAATATAAACTGTTACCTATGGAGACATGCTTGGAAGTGCCAAAAAAACAATACAGGATAACAGGATAAAATGAAGAATACAGGCCAAATACTGGAGGCACAGCTGCCAACATTGCAAAAGCTAGACCTGGAGGTGTGCAAAAAAGGGAAAGAAATAATCATAAAATATAGTGAATGCACTCATACATAAAGATTCTATCCCTAATGAAATAATTATAGCCATGAGTAATCAGAAAATCCAAGTCTTAAAAATCTAAACTGTTCATGAGTGTCCTATTTAAAAAATCTCTACATGAACAATTAAAACAGAAAACCAAATATTTTAGGAGTGATTGCTTTTTCAAAAGAAATTATGATAATATTCTTTTGAACTGTGAGTTCCCTTTAGTCTACTTTAATTTATTCAACTTACAAAAAAAAGTTTAACACAACTTCTCAGGAAGATGTCTATTTTATAAAGAGAACTCTCTTTGTATCTTGCCAATTATTTAGGCCTTGGAGAGAGTTGTTAAGGTGAAATAATTAGGTCACACATAATCTCAGAATTTGCACTTAAAGGACCAATACACATGGAGGAGAATCACCTGTTGACATCGCCTGTATTCTACAAGTGTTCATACATACAGCATTTGCTAGAATATTTCTAAGTGAGCTGGTCACTTATTTCTAGGGGCACCCCATAAATACTTTAGGATTGCTCTAATAGTTAGAAAGATTTTCCTTATACCAGGTCCAAGTCTCCCTTTTTATTAACTTCTATTCATTATTCTTCCAAGTTAAATAGCTCTAATTAATTCAAATGATCCTCCTAGACATAATCTTAAGGTCTTTCAATATCTTGGTTACCCTCCTTTATTTTATCCAAGTTATCAGTATCCTTGGTAAAATTTAGTAGTCTGAACTGAACATAAAATACTAAATATGGTTTGACCAGAGTAAAAGATAGCAGTACTATATATTATTCCCCTAGTCAACTCCTAATACAACTTAAGATTGCATTATATATTTTATAGTTTTTTTTTGTTATTTGTTTGCTTATTTTTGGCTGCTGTTTCACATTGATATTGAAGTTCATTAAAACTCCCCCAATTTTTTTTTCATATCTGGCCAAGCCTACCCCTTTCTTGTGCATTTGAATTTTTAACCCAAGTATATGACTTTAAATTTATCCTTATTAAATTTCATCTTATTAAGTTCAATTCAGTGTTCTAGCCTTCCAGGATTTTTAATCTTTTGATATCACCTTTATCATCCAATATGTTAACTAATTTTCCAGCCTTATATTGTCTGTAAATTCAATAAGAATGCCGTTTATACCTTTATACAAGATAGTGATAAAAATCATTAAATAATATAGGACCAAGAATATATCCTTTGGGCATAGCAGTAGAGATGTCTTTCCAGATGAATATTGAAATTACATTGAACCTAACTATTCAGTCATTTGGAATTCCACTTAAGTATGGTCCATAGTCCTCCACCGCATCCACAAAACCACACAAGAAACTTTGCCAAATGCTTTGTAAAATGTAAGCAAAATGTTATTTATAGCATCCCAAGACCAGATTTAATTTCCTTGTCAAGAAAGGAAATGAGGTTAGTTTGACATTACTGCCATATTCTTGATTAAGTCACCTGGCTCTTTGTTATAATTCCATCCTTTTCTAGAGATGCACTATGCACAACTTTAGTGATATGTTATAGAACTTTTCCAGGAACCAAAGTTGAGCTCACTGATCTAGTTTATATGTTCCATTCCACTCATATTTCTCTTTATTTGAAAATTGGAACCCATGCTCTTTAGTGCCCAGGCACATCTGCTGCTCTCCTTAATCTCTTAAAGATCAATGGCAATGGCTCAGCAATCACACCTGCCATTACTTTTGTTACTCTGAGATGTAGCTTATCTGGGCCTGGTGCCTTGAACTCACCAAGATCAGTTAGATGAGTTTTCTCTGTTTTTCCATTTATCATGGGTTTCAACTCTCTATTGGTAATTTTTATTCTGAAGTTTGAAGTTGAATGGGATTCTCATTAGCAGAGAAAATCAAAGCTAAATAAGAGCTGAGTATACTGGCTCTTTGTTGTACATTATTATTATATTATCTATACCATCTCTGGCATTCAAGGTACAGCAGGTAGTCAACCTTGACTCTGACAAAAATCAGACTTTAGGAACTGACACTGTATCTATGAGTAAACAGAAGAAGATACCAAATACTATGAAGAAATATTATTAATCAAGAGTTGTCCAAAAGAGAAACTCAGAAGAAGAAAATAATTTCTCAACGAATACAGTTTGACTTTAACAATGGTTTAGCCTTAAGGATTATTAGAATACCTAAAAGAAATGAACAAAGATAATTAAAATAAGAGCTCCAGAGGAACTGAGAATAGAGTTTAGAATAGGAGATGAAAAGTATTCCCATAGAAATGAGAATAAATGCAATGGACCTCAATGGCTCTTTGAGAAAAAAAATGTTAGGAAAAAATTTAAAAAGATTGAAAAAATTAGAGCAAATATAAGATGCATACTACAAAAATACTTGACAAAGAGAGATGATTTAAGAATTATTGGATTACCTAAAAAACATTACCTGAAATAAAGCTTGTATAGCACTTTTCAAGAAATCATAAATTGAAACTGTAAAGTTTTTTTAGGACTGGATGGCAAAGTCAAAATAAAAAGAATCTACCAATTATCTTTTGAAAAAAGGTTTCAATGAGACTCTAAAAATGATTCTTGTCAAAATCCAAATCTTTTATGTAAAAAAAATAATGCAGCCAGAAAGAAATAGTTCAAGTACCGAGGCACAACATTTAGGCAATAGTGGTATAAAACTCAAAGAGAAATGGGAGGTACTAATCCACTCATAAAGATCCCTGTGGGCTGTATATTGACTTAAATTTAAAAATTAATTTTTAAAATTTAAATTATACAATTAATTAAAATGTTAAATTAATTAACATTAATTTAATATTATCTGTTTTATTGTATTTTATTTATTTTGTTAAATATTTCCCAATTACATTTCAATCTGGTTTGTAACACAGGAAGGAGTGTTGTAGGCTGCAGACACTGTATTAATCACGTAAAATTTGGTAGCCATTAATACTAAAGAGAGAAAATCCTGGAATACACTATTCCAAAAGACAAAAGGAAAAACTAACAACCAAGACTAACTTGTCTTAGAAAACTGCGAGTAATGTTACATGGATCTTTAGTGAAAAAGAGCGCTTTCAGACTTTCCTGATAGAAAAAAAAAATACTGAGTTGAATAAAAACTTTAAAGACATACCAAAAAAAAATACTGAGTTGAATAAAAACTTTAAAGACATACCAAGACCAAAGAAACCTAAAAAGTTAAATGTGCTTGGACTATTGCCAAAGCCTTTTTGATGACAAAATTTTTATATTCTGATAGAAAGAGAAGAGACATATCTCATGAGAATCCTAATGACTTCATGTATCACATGGGTTATTAAAATAAAAAGGGACTGAGGATAGTTTTATTCTGTTTTGATGGTCTCAATATAGGAAATAAAGAGTAGGGAAATAGGTAAAGAAAAAAAGAATACTTCATGGAAGAAATGAGTAAGAACAACAGTCTTATGATTGGGGTATATGAGGAGAAGCCAATAAAAATGAAAGATGGGGAAAAGGGTAAGAGGAATCACATGAATCTTATGCTCATCAGAACTAGACAAAGGATAATTGAAATATAAACATGAAGCAAGTCAAAACTTAGAAAGTAAATTTATTTAAGCCTATATCCTCAAATAAGGAGGAAGGAGCGATATGATGATGTGGTGACAACATTTTAAGGGGGAAGTAGAACCATATCCTTTTAGAATCTTAATGTATTCAAAGAATATTGAAGGAGTTAAGAAAAACAAAAGTACTGGAGTAGAGATGGTTTTGTTCTGAGGATTTGGAAAGGGGAAAGAGAAGAGAGAATAAAAGGAGGAATATACTACTATAGAAGAGAGGAAGTTGGGGGCAGAACTTGTATATCGTTATGTGAAAAGATCATATAAACAGGAAGGAAGGGGTGGGAGAAAGTGCTTCACATGAATTTCATTTTTATATGAAAAGGACAAAGGAAGGTTCAATATACACATATAAATAATCTGGTATAGAAATCCACTAAATTAAATAAGGAAACAAATAGTGACAAGAAGGGACAGAGTTAAATGAATGAATAAAACCATGGAGAAAATAGTTGAAATCAAAACAAACTTCCTAATCATAAAGGGCGTGGGAGGGAAGTAAAGGGGCAAAGTAAGAAAAGCAAAGAACTAGAATGTAAGGAAACGCCAAATGCCTTAAATTGCTTCAAACAATTGGGGGAATGGTTGAACAAATGCTGATGTACAATGTTGATGAACATAATCATCTATTATTGCACTGGAAGAAATAGTGAAAGAGACAATTTCAGAGAATCTTGGTACTTGTGAATTGCTGCACAGTGAAGTGAGAAAAACTGGGGAATAATGTATTTAGGGAAAAGAAAGACCTATTTAAAGACTTAGGAACTCTGACTAATGAAATGACCAATATGTCTCTAGAGGACCTATGATGAAGCTGTGTCACTCACCTTCTGACAGAAAGATGATAGACACAAGGTACAGAAAGAGATATATTTTTTGGACATGATTACTGTGTGGAGTCATTTGGCTTGACCGATTATTTGCTGTTAAATCTTACACGTTTCCAGAAGACAGGTTTTGTTTTTGTTAGGTTGACAAATCTAGCCTCAGAAACCCTCAGTATGGAGTCAGCAACTACCACTATTAATCTTTTCTTCTCTGATCCTTATAAGTTACCCTGATGACAGCTGTAGATACATCTATATCATCATTCTTTGGAAGACAAGCAGCTACTTCCTTTTAGGAGGGTTAGGTCATTATTTTTTGTTGTTATTCAGTTATTTTAATCATTTTCAACTCTTTGCAACCCCATTTGGAGTTTTCTTGGCAAAGATAATGGAATGGTATGCCATTTCCTTCTCTAGCTGAGGAAATTAAAGCCAACAGGGTTAAGTGACTTGCCCAGGGTTATACTGCTATAAGTGTCAGATTTGAATCCAGGTCTTCCCAAGTCCATGCCTGGTACTCTAGACATTGTGCCACCTAGCTGTCCCACTCTTCTTAAGAAGAATCTCATATCTATTACTTAGCTCCAAATGGTGGTCCTTCTTTCCTTTCTCCTTTATCTCCCAGTTTTCCACTCTCCAATTTACTGATTTTCATCAGTATTTAGGACCCTATATAGGAGATAGAAATTCCTTTCAAGTAATCTAGCTTAAACTTCTCATTTTTAAGATGAGGAAACTGAGAACCTGAGAAGTTAAGTGAATCATTACACAGTTAGTAAGTGGCAGAGCCAGAATCTAAACTCAGATTCTCTGATTCCAGGTCATGTTTAAAACTACATCAGGATCTCCCTTAGTCTCTTCTGATATTTCTTCCCCTTCTCCTTCTATTAAATGGATGTTTTTATTCCATATTTTAAAGGAACATTTCATTTCTCCTGATAATCTGGAGAATGGAGAGTCATTCTATAAATTCATCTGTCTTCTCTTCTAGAAGAGAATTATTTAGCTAAAGCCAAAAGGCAAACAGTTCACATACTACATAGGCTATTGAAAAATTAAACCTACTCTCCACAATTTCTAAGAGAGCCTCAGTCTCTTGTCATTCATTCTTGTAGATCATTTGTCCAACTCTGTTGGAAAAATGCTGTAGAAATTATCTGGTTAGTGTTTCAACTCTGGAACCTTCATCTTCCACTCTCATTTCTGTTAGTATGTTCTCATTCTATTATTGCATTGATTGATACACCTCACTTTTCATCCCTGATCTTACCAACTTCTTTTCCTTGTTGTTAGATTTTTCTATTCCTTTTGCAATTGACTCCATATCCTATAAAATTTCACTCTTTTCTTTTCATATTCCAATACTGTCCAGACCTCCTTCTTTATAATTCCTTCTCCTGATCTCTGAACAATTGAGATTATTATATCAAATGGATGATAATCTAGTGCTATGCCTGAAATCTTAAAAGTATTCTCTAATCACTGGCAATTCAGCCACATTATTTGCTTGTTAAATAATCCTTTGGTCCTCATGAATACCTCAAACTAGAACAATATTCTCTTCATAGTATAGATGATTTGGAATAATTTATTGAAAAATTTAATGCATAACTTGCCTCAGAGAGTCCAAAAAGACAAAAGACCTCTAGAAGGTATAGATATCTATTGACTGAAAGATTTGATATGGCTCTGGGGAAGATCTTGGTCCACCTGTCAAGTTTTATAACTTTGGAATCAATATTACCATATACTATTTCCTACTATGTTAGAGCTTTGTGTATATTTGTTTGAAAAAAAGATAGTCAATTGTATCTTAACATACATATATGAATATATAATTTAACTTATATCAGAAGCTACATGCATTCAAATGTATAAACAAGAACAAAAGAAAGAAAATACAAAACCAAACCCTATTCACTATGCTGTGTTTCATCACCATTGTTCTTTCTTCATAAAATGATTTTCAAAAAAATCTTTAGAAAAAGTTTTAAAAGTCATGAAAGTGATAGGAAATATGGCTTATACATGAGTACAAATTCTAATGGAACATATGAAATGAATGAAATTATGTATTTTGAAAGCAGGTAGATATTGGCGATACAATCAATATTGTTTTTATTTTACTAACCTTGAGGAAGGTGTAACACCCCTGTACTTATGCCTGAGACAATGTCCCCAAATACATATTCCCTTGGTTTATAAGCTGGCAACCATTCACATATAGGCAAGAACATATAGATAATATTCCTTATTTTCTTAGGCGTACAGCTGGAAAAGAAAAAGGGAAACAAAGGACAAATGAGTAAAATTCACAACAGCAGATATTTACTAATCTGTAATTATCCTATTATAATAAAGTAGTCACTCAATTTGTGTTCTGGATAACATTCATCCTGAACAAGTTAGAGAATTGAAAGTTTTGTCTTTTTAAAACTGTTTTCTTTATCAGGGATACTGAGTTAGTGTTCTGATCAGTGATGTGTAGCCGACTCTGAAAAAGAGTAGAGGTTTCAATTAGACGTCAGTGAGAAATACCCCAAGAGAAATTTGGTAATCTGAACTCAAGACTTGAGTAAGCTAAGCTGAAGACAGACAGGATGTAAAATTTTCCACTCAGGAGGAAAGGTAGAAAAGGATGTCAAAGAGAGTTTGGTGACATGAGATGAGCACACAAGACTAAGAGAGGTTGGCTAAGGTGTAAGAGAGGAAACCTAATCTATTATCCTAAGTAGAATGCATCCTAGGTGAATCTATGAAGTAGGTATGGGACTTGCTCTGTTTAAATCAAGATTGCAATCAGTCCTATAGGGAATCATGCAAAAGAACGTGTGAGGACCAGTGCATATCAATCAAATCAGAGCACTAAAATATACGTCCTATTGGTTGATATATAAAAAGACATGCCATTTTGATTTTTCTGTGAATTGTCTTTTCTAAAGTGTGCCCTCTAGTGGTTAAGTATATCCACTAATTAAATAAAAGGCATTCTGGAAAAAACCACTAACCTAGAATCATAGAGTTCTGAGTCTTAAAGGAACTCAAGAGATCATCTGATTAACACTGATGTTCAGACAGAAGGATATTTATGATCTTAATTTTATGGATGAGATAACTGAGGAGCATAGATTTTTGGTGCTATATTTGCATCTAGCCAAGGTATATTTTTAAGGTGTTTCCTGTCTATGTTTTCACTGTCTTGTATCTGGTCCTATAATTATTGTGATCCTGAAGGGTCAGAGATCTCTAAACACTGCATGCTTTTAATTTATTACTTTTCCTTTTTACCCTGTTCCATTACAATGCATATTCATTGTAAAAATAATATTTTATAAAATTCCTATCATCTTTTTTACTTCATCAAAAGCTTTTAAAACAATAACTTCCAGAAACCAATTCTTCTAGCTCCTAGTACAGTGCTATTTTGAATATAACGCAATGCCTATCGTTTCACTTGGATTTGTGAATTGGATTAAGCAGAAATAAAAATATAAATCCTACTTGTTCCTATTTCTGTTCTTATTTCAGTTGTGCATGACTACTTTATGAAAGTTTAAAAGGCTCCTAAATTTATTACAAATATAAAATTCTGTCATTTTCATATGCATCCTTTTCCATGTGTTAAAAAGGTGAATACATATTAAAATAGAATACCTTCTTTAGAATACAACATTTACTGCTTTTAATGTAGTATTCTTATGCAAAAGAAAAACAATTGAAAAGAAAAAGTCTCAGTACTAATTTTTAAGGTAATGAGGGATTTCATGGGCCATGAAGATGCAGGACCATTAAAACCACAAGAAAATGGAATCAGAACTAACTATCCAGGATCTTATCCTTTACTTCTCAAGAATAGTCACATCTTTTTAGCATGAAGATTAGTTAGTAGCTATCCCACTGGAACCAATTTAGGATTTGAGAAACCAGAATTTTGGTTTAATAAGGTGTCAGCAAAAACTGGAACTCATATAATTATTTCAGCAATGAATGGGGTGTTTTTTGGTTTTTTTTTGCTTGTTTATTTTCCTCAGTATTGTCTGGACTTATTTTTGTAATAAAGTACCAGCATGCACTACTTGAGGCAAGTCTTAGAACTAATAGAAATACTCCAAAAACCTGAACCTTGCCTGCTTGACTTATCTCTAATTTCTAATAGTAAATGTAGATCTGTAATTAAGATGTAAGCACTGATTGTCAATCAAATGGAGGAAATACAGCCACATTTTGTGGTATCTTGTAAATAGATTTTTAGGACAAAAATTTTTGAAAGGGCATATTAATATCTCTAAGTTTGTTAATGCCTACGTAAAGTGCTTCTTAAAATGAGTTCTTTTATTCTGGCATTCTTTGATAAAATCAAGGGATGTTACCAAAGGTGGAAGAAGTTAGAGAAAGGATGAGAAAATAGGGTTAGCAGGAAAATTCAAGGGATAGAGGGAATGGAGGTAGATAGTTACTTTGATAGTTTGAAGTATAGAGTCATTTATTCACAAACCCTTACAAAGGAACAAGATATAAAAAGCACTTGATAAACAGTCATATTCAAGGTGGCTTTTCAAGTTTTGGCACTGACACATGATATCTACAGGAACATGGGCATAACCTCTTGGAGTTCAAGACAATTTTATAAGAATATAATTTGCAGAAAAGATGCCGACCTACATTGGTAGAGTTTCCTCATCTGGAAATTCCCCACACCAAAGAAATCACAGGTCTAGTCCCTATCACTGGTCATTCAGATAATCAATAAACATTTATTAAGACATTGCTATGTCCTAGGCACTGCAGCCAGCACTGGGGATACAAAAAGAAGTAAAAAATAGTCCCTGCCCTCAAGGGGTTTACAATTTAATTGAGGGATGAGAAAATGAATATTACAAATAAGTTATATAAGGGTTAAGAAGGGGGGAAAGGGTTAGAGGGAGAGCACTCAAATTAAGAGGGTTTGGGAAAGGTTTCCTCTAGAAGATGAGATTTTAGTTGGGATTTAAAGGAAGCTTGTGAAACGAGATGAGGAGGGAGAGCATTCCAGAAATGGAAGGTAGTCACAGAAAATACCCAGAGCCAAGGGAGAATATCTAATTAGTGGTAAAACAAGGAAGCCAGTGTCACTGGATTAAAGAATACATGGTGGGAAGTCAGGTATAAGAAGACAGGAAAGATAAGAAGAGGCTAGGTTATGAAACACCTCAAATGCCTGTATCTTTATTCAAGATAACACCTGTAACTTTCCCCAATCTCAGTGACTTCAATTGTACAATGATGGGAACACCTCTAAAGTCTCTTCTTGATCCCAATCTATGTTCTTATGCTTCTAAATACCATTAATTCCATGCCAATACATCCAGCATTAATAAAAATGCTACAAATGATTTTCTAAATTACGAGCATATACATTAATTTGTCTTTATCTTTAGACCACAGGTCTTTTATTTCACAACAGACTTATTAGAGACTATACAAAATACCTTAACCCTCTTTCCCCATACCCAATGTACAAACATACTACCTAAAAGCCCGCTTTAACTTAGCTCCAATAGGGTCAGAAACTTTGTCCTTCTTGTGTAGCTTCCCATGTAGGGCTGGATAGCTATAGATGGGCCGCTCCACGCAATATGTTTGGGTTGCTATAAGAATTTCAGTTTCTTGTGTGTGGTCCATAGTATCCTGGAAGTTATTCATTTTGAATAGCAGACAAGCTTAGCTTGAGTATCACTGTGAAGGGGAAAAAAATAATTTAGATGATAGAATCTATAGGTGTATGTACACAATCAGAAAAGATCTGAAGGGAGAGGCCTTCAGTATATAAAACAATAATAAAGGAGATGTTAAACCACTGCTTTCCATGTCCTCAAAGAAGTGGACAATTGGGAGAGATAACAATTTATTGTTATTGCTTCCAATGGTAATTAAATAATTTTGGGCTTTTTTGAAGTCATAATAAATTTTGGCAGATACAGGAAGTCTACAAACAGATACCATACAGAGAATACATGAGAAAGTAAACAAATCAACAAGCATTTATTATTTTTTTTGAGATTTTAAAAAAGATTCATTTAAAAATTTTTGTTTTTTTCCTAAAGCTTTTTTCCTAAAGCTCTTCCCTCCCCATCCATTGAGAAGACAACCACTGTGATACCCATTATACAAGTAAAATAATGCAAAATATTTCCATATTAACTATTCAACAAGTATTTAGAAAATAAAAAAAGAGAATGTTAAAGTTAAGATTACTTTGGCAACTAGAGGAAGAGACTGCAGTTGAGACAAGACTTGACAAATAGTTCAGGAATAGGTGATAAGGCCCTGAACTAGGGTGGTAGCAATGTGAGCAAAGATGGAATAAATTCAAGAAAAATTATAGTGACAGAATTGACAGGATATGGGCACAAATTAGATATTAGAAGAATAAACAAAGGTGTTTCAAGGATTTTGAACAAGAATTGCTGTGAAGATGAAAAAGGAAAGGTAGGATAAGATTGTAGGGAAATGATTATGCTTTGGGCACCCTGACTTTGAGGTACTTTGGGGAAATCAACACAGATATGTTCAGTAGGCAGTTGGAAAAGTGAACTGTGCCTCTTAGCTTAATATTTTTTTTTAAACCCTTGTACTTCGGTGTATTGTCTCATAGGTGGAAGAGTGGTAAGGGTGGGCAAGTGACTTGCCCAGGGTCACACAGCTGGGAAGTGGCTGAGGCTGGATTTGAACCTAGGACCTCCTGTCTCTGGGCCTGACTCTCACTCCACTGAACTACCCAGCTGCCCCCTTAGCTTAATATTTTTTAAATCATAAGTTTATCCTCCCTTATTATGTGTAAAAACAGTTTGCACCATTTAAAAAAGAATTTTGAATCTCAAATTCTCTCCCTCCCCCACAATGGTAAGCAATCTGTTACAGATTTTACATATGCAGTCATGAAAAAAATTCTCCATATTAATTTTTTTGGGGAAGGAAACTTGAACAAAAAATATTAAGAAAATGAAAAAAAGTTTGCTTTGATCTGGATTCAGACTCTATCAGTTCTTTCTCTGGAAGTAGATTTTTTTAAAACATGAGTCCTTTGGGATTGTTTTGGATCACTGCATTATTACCATAATAAATTAAATATATATCTTCCAATAAAGTATTCTGTAGATGCTTCATCAGGTAGCCCTGCATTCTTGAAGGCCATAAGTGGTTAATGAGATTCTCTTTATAGATCTCTAGTGAAGGAGCCAGTTTGGTAACCTTATGCCATTGATTTTTTGAACCCAAGAGCAGTTTGTAATCATCTCTATTAAATCTCATCTTGCTTGATGAATAGCCCATGAAAAACTCTTTTGGATCTTACCTCAACTATCCAATATTACCTATCCTTCCCAGTTTCATGTCACCTGGAAATCTGGTAGGTATGTCATCATTGCTTTTATATAAGTCACTGATAAAAATTTTGAGCAGCCTATGGCCAAGGATAAATTTCTATGTTGTTCTACTAGAGACTTACCTACAAATTGAAAATGACTCTCTAATGACAATTTAGGGTCTACTCAACAAGTTCCAGATCTATTTTAACTTTATTATCTTACCTACATATCCACAAAGACAACATGAGGGATTTTATCTTATACCTTGACATTTGCATTTAAAGTTACTTAATTTTATCTTTACCATTCTCTTGAGGAGACACTATCAATCTCTTCTCACCCTTCATTGTCACTATTCTCCACATAGCTGTCAGAGTAATTGTCTTAAATTATAGGCCTGACAAAGCTATACTTCCCATCCCCACCTTCTCAATAAATTCCCAGTGGCTCTCCATTATTCCTAGGACTGAATATAGGCTCATCTGGCACTTAAAACTCTTCACAATTTAGCCTTATTATATGGAGCTGCCCTCCATAACTACGGTCTAAGTAAACTGGCCTTTTTACTGTTCCTTAAACAGAACATTTGACCTTCCATCTCCTGCACTTTGTACTGACTGAACCCCATACCTAGAATGTACTTCTTCCTCATTCTTACTTCTTAAAATCCCTGGTTTCCTTTAAGATTCAGCCACCTATCACAGGAGATCTCTGCAATCCTAACCACTAGTAACTTTCCCCTCCAGGTTACCTTGTATTTGCTTTGTGTTTATTTTGTATCTAACTTTTTTGTACAATATTTCCCCCATGGATTCCCCCATAGAATATAGTCTTCTTGAAAGTGGTTAATTGCTTTTTTTTTTTTTTTTGCTGGTATTATCAGTGCCCAGCACAAATAAGCATTAATACTTATTGATTGCTAGTCTAGTAATGCCACCCACAGCCACGATGAAATTAGACTGGCATGTCCAGTTTCAAGTTTCCTCTACAAAATGCTTATAAATCACCCCTTTAATAATAATGAGTCCAAATAGCGCCCCATCTTCTGAAGTTCCTATTCTTTTTTTGAGTGCTTCATATTTTTATTCCATTACATAGATAAAAACATATTCTATTCATAAATAATTTTTAATTAAAAAAGGAAATAGCCACATTGATATTTGTTAATGTTATTTCACTTCTTTTTAGTAAAAAATAATGTTTTTTTTCTGTACCTTATCTTCTCCTTCTCTAGACATTTTTAAAATCAATGTCTCAATAGTTTCCAAAGGACTTCCCTTATGTTCACTTGTTTTATACTGAAGTTCCTATTCTTAACTGAGAGCAGCCCTAAAAATATTGTCTGCATCTCTAAGGCCTTCAGTCTTTGTCCAAACCTCACATCACTAAAAAAGCTGTCCAGCTTGTTTCTGTCCCTGCCATTTGTCTCCATATTAATCTATGATGAAACTTCAAATTTGGTCCCCAGGTTCTAGTGCTGTTCAATCTTTCAGTTGTATCTGACTCTTTGTGACACTGTATGAGGTTTTCTTGGCAAAGATACTAGAATGGTTTGCTATTCCCTTCTCCAGTGGATAAAGGCAAATAGAGGTTAAAGCCGATTCCAGGACTATCCACTGAACCACCTAGCTGCCTTGGATTCTAGAGTAGGGGATGGCAAACTACAGCCTGCAGGACAAATCCAGCCTTCTGGTTGTTATCTGTATGGTTGTTATCTGGTTGTTATCTGTATCAAACTAAGAATGATTTTTACATTTTTTTATTTAAATAAAGCTTTATTGTATTTAAAAACGTAAAGACAACTTTTAGCACTGTGCAACAGCAGGCAGCAGGATCTGGCCTTTAGGCTGTGGTAGAGAACAATATTCCCTTCATCCTCAAACAATTACTTCACTTTAAGAAGTTAAAACCTAATTGGAAAGATAGGAAAACACAGAAGAAAGGATCATGTGAGTAAGCAAACTTTTACAAGTAGAATTTAAATGAGAGATGAATAGATTCAAATGAAAGATGAATGAGTTAGATGAGTTTAATCAAGGACTTCCTAAAGTAATTGAACTAGGAGTAGTGATTTGAAAGAGATGAAAGAAATGAATTGATAAAGAGGAAAAGGGAGTGTATTCTAAATGAGAACAATGGTATGTATAAAGGTATGGAGAAAACGGAAGGAAGACTTCCTTAACTTATTTCTCCATCTGTGGACCATAAAGGAGTCCTATTTGGGGAATAATGAGAATGGTACATTATGTTGGAGGAGCAGTTGACAAAGGGACCTTGAAGTCCAAAGATTATGTATTCTAGTTTAATATGATAGGCATTAGGATACTATTATAAATTTCTGAATGAGAAATTCTGAGCTCCTGCCTGGCAGGAGTTCAATGAACAATCAACGTGGACAGTTTCTAAGAGGGAAAGAATAAAGGGATAGAGGTTGGATTTCTTGAGAATGTAAAATTTATACAAATTTCTATGTCTATCACCTTCTAATGAAAGGGAACAAATCAAAGTTTGCAGCATACATGTGGGAGTCAAATTAATCGATGGCTAAACAGTTTTTACGTGTCTATCTACCAGACACTTTACCATGTACTTGGGATACAAATATAAGAATGAAACCATCTCTATTCTCAAGAGAGAATGACAGGGAAACAACAACATATATACATAGATATAGAATAAATACAAAGAGAATCAATACACATAAATACAAAACAGAGTAGTTTGTAAGGGAGAAAAGTAGTGTTTGGAGCTGGGAGAGTACAGGAAATGCTTCAGCAGAGAAGCTGGTTTGGGGACTCAAATAGAATAATGATAACAATAATAACAATAACTGATATCTAATAGCAGTTAAGCATTTCAAAATACTTGACCTACATTATCTCATTTGCTCTTCAGACTAACTCCGTACGGTAGTTACTCCAAGAATTATTCCCTGATTTTGCAGATGAGAAAACCTGGGTTAAGTGACTTGCCTGTGGTCACGTGGCTAATAAACGCTAGAGGCAAGCCTTGAAAGACTCCAAGTGCACTATACCTTCCACTTCATTATGTTGAAAAGATAGAGGAAGAACCAAATTCAGGCTTGAGTCAATACAGAGGCTTTATCAAGGTTTAAATTAGGCAAAGCCTCAGATGAACTCAGATCAGCAACATCTCCCTTGTCTCCCAAGGTATGCTTATGAAAGGGTTAAAAACTGTAGACAAAGAAGGGAAATGAAGAAAGAAGGGATAAATAACTATTGTTTTTTGTAGCATTGGGGTACTGTTGAAAGATTCTTCTTTTTCCCCTTCTGAGATCTGTCTACTGGGATAATGAAATGATTGGTATTGAGGAGGAGAACAGACAGAAAAAAAGAGATAAATGAAATGTTCTTGTTGAATAATTTTCATGCTCAACAAGAGTGATTTAATAATTAAACACCAAAGACTATCACTACTCTGTTATCAACTAGGCTGGGTGGCAAAGTAGTTTAAGGAACTTGAGGTATTGAGTAACAAGACCTGTTATCTAATTCATCATAACCCTCCAGTGGGCTGACTGCAATTATATATCATCATGGTAGTTTTAAAAATTAACTTAGAGGAGATTGTGGCTTTTTTTGAACTAGACTAAAAGGCTCCCTAGAAAGAACCTCAAATTTTTGGTCTGATTCTAAAATAAAATCAACATAAAACATCCATATCATTACAACATATTTTATCAACTTAATATTTTAGTCATTTAATCATTTAATAATTAGGGAAGAAGTAAAAAGGTCCTAGCGGTTTTAGCTTCCTTTGTTCATTGGGGCAGCTTGGTGGTACAATGGATAGAGCACTGGACCTGAACCCAGGAAAATCTAAGTTCAAATCTGATCTGAGACACTTAGTAGCTATTAACCTCTGTTTAACTCAGTTTCTCTTTCTGTAAAATAGGGATAACAACAGTGCCTCCCTCCCTCCCAAGGTTATTGTGAGGATCAAACGAGATAATAATTGTAAAGCACTTAGCACAATGGCTAGCACATAGTTAAGTACCATGTTAAAGTTACTCTTGCTATTACTATTACTAACTACTTAGAAGGAGAGATTTTTCAAAAAGTTACTTATACTAGAGGAAACATGAATTATGGAGCCTTAGAACTGGGAGACTTTACAAAGGCAACCTAGTTCAACTCCTTTTATTATGCTAATGAAGAAACAGGCCTAGATATTCTCACTAGTGCACTCTATTTGGTAGCTAAGTCAGCAGAAAGTTTGCATTATGAGGATATTTGGGAAAATAAATCCTATTGAAAGTGACACCATCCTTCCAGTCATCCAAGTACAATACTTGAAATCATCCTTGACTCTTCCTCCTCTTTACTTTCCATTGTCCAATTAATTGCCAAGTCTTTTGAACTCTCTTGCTACATCATTTCTGACATCCATCTCAGAGCCTCTACTCTCCATTAGTCCCTCAATATCATTCTACTAGAATATTCAACCAACCTACCTAATTGGTCTGCTTGCTTCTAGTCTCTCCTTTCTTCCCCTTCATACACCACCAAATTACTCTTCCCTCAGAAGATAAAGGGACAACCACATCACTCCTTTATTCAAAAACCTTCAGTAGTTTTCTACTGCCTCCAGGCAATATAAGCCATTACATTTTGTGGCTGAAAAAAATTCAATACCAGGTGGTCGAATTTCTGAGGCTAATCATTCTGATGCTCTTCACAGTTAGCTAGGCTGATCTGACCTAGCAAGAGATTGACATTTGGTTGTCAGGTTCACACTGCAAGATTAAGTTATGGTGGAAGAGTCACTAAGAAATCAAGGCCAGTGCCATGCTCTAATGAGGTAATGGGGTAGAATCTTTTAGAAAGGAAAGTATTCATTTATAATTCACACACTGAATACTAACCTTTAATGTCTTCAACTGGGAAAAATTTTAATGTTTTTAATTTATGTATATATGCATTTGAAATTGTATTTATTTTTATGACTATCCTATCTGAGTAGCAGATAGGGTTCTGTGCTTAGAAAAAAAGGAACATAGGTTCAAATCTTATATTTGACACTAGTTAAGCAATATGACCTTAGGCAAATTACTCAACCCCTTTGTTCCTCAGGCAACTTCCTAGATCTCCCAAGTCACAGTGGGTTTGCACTGATGGAAGAACCTTCCACATTGGGAGTTCACTTCCATGATAGGGCTAGGAATGGTTTTCTTTTGATTCTTCCTGGTTTAAGTATCAAGACTATAGTTATATTATAAAAATAATTTGGTAGGATTCTTTCTTTTCCCATTTTTGAAAGCAGTTTATATAATGGAATTAATTGTTCTTTGAATATTTGATGAGATTCTTTTGTTAATTCATCTAGTCCTAGGTTTTTTCCCCTTTTGGTAGTTCGTTTATGGTTTGTTCAATTTGTGATTCTAATTGTGGGTTAAGTTCTCAATTCCTTGTTTTCTTAATCTGAGTATTTTATAGTTTTTTAAATATCCATTTTATTTAAGTTATTGTTTTTATTGGCATATATCCCATTGGGAATCCCATACATTGAAGAATTCATGGAATCTGTGTATCTACGAATCCTATCTTTTATTTCTTATACTTTATTTAATATTGGTCACAAATACAAGTGAATAACTTTAACTAGTGGATGCCAAAATGCTGACAAAGGGAGAAACAGTTGACATTTAATAATATGCCTATAATAGAGTAAATCTCTTTTAACTGGACTTATGATTAAATAATATAGTGATCTCCCTGAACGAATGAAGAATTACAATTGCGTTGCAAATTATAGCCTTGAAGAATTTCCCAGGGGCCTTTTGAGTTTAAATGACTTGCCCATGATCATGCACATAGCCTCAGAGATAGACTTAAACCCAGGTTTTGTTCTAGAATTGGTTCTTTATACATTAGGCTAGTTGCCTCTTGTGGTACCTGTGTTGGCATGTAGAGGAATATACATTGAGGTGTACAATCACTGCTTGTTGAAATGAAATGAACTTTAATTTTTATCTATAATTGGGGAATTTTAAAAAACAGGTTATCTTTATAACAATAGGGTGAGAGTGGCAGAAGAATGAGAAGGAAAAAAATTTTTTGAGATATAGGATGCTTTTTGATTGCCTCTGAAATTATAATACATAATGCTGGCCCTATACAAAATTAGGATGTTCAAGGGGAAATGGATTAAGAGAAAGTAAGATGCCTTCTCTCCTCTTTTTAAAAATCTTATATTATTTTATCCCATCCCTCTACCCAAGAATCCAGGTATCACAGATCCAAGAGCCCCATGATGACTATGCTATTTTGTTTTCCCTTTCAGTTTATGTCTCCTCTTCCTAACCCTCTAAAGCAGAGGTTCTTAATCTTTTTTAGGGTCATATATACTTTTGCCCGTCTGGTAAAGTCTATGGATCCCTTTTCAAAATAATGGTTTCTAACAGGTGAGGGAAATGCCAAATTTTGGTTAGAGGGAAATGAAAATGTAAAATCTTTCCCATCTAAATTCAAAGATTCTTTGAAATATATCCATCAAACCCTTTCATCAAAAATATAGTGATTATACAGTCAATCTAGGATCAGACAATATAAAATCTTATAAGCTCACAGTTTTTGGTATCGCAGGTCCTTTTTCACCCAAGACACCCAGTTTGGAGTTAAAGTAACAGAAACTGTCCCATGATTCCCCAGTAGTAGTGATGGTCATGAGCTGAACCATAAGAGATGAAATGGGGAACTATGAGCTGAATCTAGGAAATTTCAGAATTGGGGAATGGTAATGGAGAAGGCAGGAAGACAGAAGACAATAAAACTGCAGCTGCTGGGGTGTAAGGTCTAAAACCTTTGTCTTTTTATGTATAGTTATATGCAATTGCATCTTAAATGATGATTGTAATTACATGGAAAGTAGTATAAAAGAAAATTATACTAATACTAGAGACCTAAAAGTCAGAAAATAAGAAACTAAAAGTGAGGTTTTGATTGTGGAAAGGTAATACCAATTACATAATTTTTGTGAACTGTTTACCATTTTCTCTAATTTTCTCAGATTAAATTTTGTCTTAAGTTTTGTTTTTGTAGTTTATTGTTTTTAGAACTGTAACTAACAATTCTAATGTCTAGAGAAAGTATCACAAAGTGATAGTAGGTCAAGCAGCACAAAATGAACCTTTTAAAACTTTTAAAGACAAATTCAGGCTTTAGGGAGTCAATCTCAAGGAGAGGCTTTGAGATATAGGATATGGCAATGCAGTTTCTGGAGATTATACAAATAGGTCTGGGATGAAAAGGAGATAATCCCATTTGTGTGGTCATGGGTAGGTGGGAGTGAAATTAGATCATTTGTTGGGTATTCTTTTTAACTAATCATTTTTGATATCTAGGCACTAAGTTTAGCTGCTTCTACCTGACAGAGAAATATAAATGTTGTCAGCACTTTGGGGGAAAGCCTCAGTTGCCTTCCCTAAATATGGCTCTTCTCATATATATGCTACACTGAATTAAAATATGAAAGAAAAAAGTAAGATATGCAACAGGGATATGCTGAGATGATTCAATGTGGGTGTGAACAGGCAAGAGTAGGGGAGATGGGCCAGCTAAAAAAGTAATCATGTCAGGGTGCAAGTAGGTGGCTCAGTGGATTGAGAACTAGGCCTAGGGAACAGAAGTTCTGGGTTCAAGTTTGACCACAGATACTTTCTAGCTGTGTGACCCTGAGCAAGTTATTTAACCCCCATTGCCTAATCTTTACCAAGCTTGTGCCTTGGTACTAATACTTAATATTGATTCTAAAACAGAAGGTAAGGGTTAAAAATATTCTTAGGGAAGAGAGTTCCACCCAATATAAGATCTGAATTCAAATCTAACCTAGATACTTCCTAGCTGTGTGACCCTTGGCAAATCACTTAACCTCATTGCCTAGCCCTTACCATTCTCAGAACTTATAATATATAGTATTCATTCTAAGATGAAAGGTAAGGATTATTAAAAAACATTTTTTTAAGTAATCATGTAGTAACAGAGGGAAAGTAAAGATGCTTAAGAAACCCCAAAGGCAGTATGTTTATAGACAGAGATTAGCCTGGATGTTCAGTTGGAAAAATCTGAGTTGGGGGAAAGTCCTATAAACTATACTATATACTATAAGGCAGTAGTTTCCAAACTTTTTTTGCTTACCGCCCCCTTTCTAGAAAAAATATTACTTAGCCCCCTGGAAATTAATTTTTAAAAATTTTAATAGCAATTAATAGGAAAGATAAATGCATCTGTGGCCATCACTGCCCTCCTGGATTGCTACAGCACAGCAGGGTGGTGGCACCCATTTTGGGAATCACTGCTATAAGGGATAGAGACTAAACCTATGACTTCATTGGTAGAGAGGATTTCTGGATGAGAATAATCTCTCTACTAAAGGAAACTGACCCCTCTCCTCTCCCTCCATTAGATTGTAAGCTGCTTGAGGTTAAGGACTATCTTTTTATTAATTGTATCCTCAGTGTTTAACACAGTGCTTGGCACATAGTAGGCCCTTGATAAACTCTTTTTGGATTGGATTGGGAGCTCCCTGAAATACTGAGAAGTTGAGTGACTTGCCCAGAGTCAGAGTCAGTGTGTACCAGAAGAACTTGAATCCTGAACGTGGGTTGTGAGACCAACTTCCTGCCCACTCTACCATGCTTCCTCTCAATTTAAGCAATAGCGTGTGATTATCCTGATGTTTGTTGTGAAGATTAATTTGGATTTCATGAGTATTACTGATAATTTGTTACCTAGTCATGTTAAAATCTAGGATGGTGGAGCGAATTGGTCTGTAAACCAGTAAAATCTGAATTTGAGTATTGCCTCTGACATATACTAGCTATGTGTGATCTTGGGCAATTCACTTAATCTCCAGGTGTGTCAGATTATTCAGACTTTAAACTGCAGAGAAGGTTCTAACCTGCATTGGTAGAGGAAGTTTCCTCACCTAGGCATTCTCAATATCCATGAAACAGTTTAGAGAGGCCATTATTTAGACTGCTAGATTTAGAGTAAGGTGTGAATTCAAATCCTGCTTCAGATACTTGCTGTATTACCCTGAGTTAGTCATTTAACCTCTCAGCCTCAGTTTTCTCATCTGTAAAGTTTGGATAAAAATAGCATCTACATTGCAGATTTGTTATTAGGATCAAAGAAGATACTATATGTGATGTGTTTTTTAAACTTGAAAGTACTCTGTAAATACTAGCTATTAATATTATAATGAGTCACAGGTTCAGTCTATATTCCTAACTGTAATAATAAATTGTATGGTATATGTTAGTGTTATTTTTGGGGGCATAAGAGAGGAGAATTTTAGTTGTACTCAGTACTTGTTCCTGCTCTCCAGAAGACCAGGGAGTAAGGTGCAAATAAGAATAATCATCTACATGTTATATATCCTAGGGAAATCTCTGGGCTATGCTGAACAGGGGGAGTCACTAAAGGTAGAAAGAATTAGTAGAGGCTAACCATTGGCAGCAGGTCTACAATTAAACAAATGCCAGAAAATCCTTGACATGGAGGGGAAATTTACCCCCTAGAGTACAAGTCTTAGAGGGGGCTGTTATGGATGGTGTCCAGGCTCCAACTTATCAAAAACCACAAATATCAGGTAATGCCTTTTGACAATCCTCTGTTCTTAGAGCCACGCAATTGCTAAAACTCAGCCTGTGAGTGAAGAAGGGCACCTGATCATAGGATTCATTTGAAGATTAGCAGAAAAGAGAACATTTCTTTCTTAGAGAATGTTAGCCTAACTGATTTAGCCCTTATTTTGGAAGTTTTAGGGAAGTAGCTAAAGTAAATTGCATTCTCAAAGTCCAATACCTATTCTCTTTAAAAAAATTAAAATTTTAGGTGCTTGATGGACACCTGAACTTAATATTATCTTAATTTCTAAAAAATGATTTAAATGCACAAAGGAAAACCTTTTTTCTCTACTATATATTTACATGCATTTAGAAACTACAAAATAATGGGTCAGAAAATCAATATTAGCTGGATGTTTAAGTTTCTTTTTATTATTCTTTTAAAATGTCAATGTTATTAGTTTAGGACTTCTCTAAACCAATGAAATGGTAAAGAGAGATAGTCCAGTGACACAGTAGATAGACTGATGGACTTGGAGTAAAACCTGAATTCAAATCCTGCCTGAGATACTTGCTGGTATGAGTAGCTAGCAGCATAGTGACTCTGGTCTGAACAGGTTTGTTCCTGCAAGGTGCTTGTCCTTCATTTGCCACTAGTTTTCCTCTGGTTAAAAAAATTATTTTTCTTTTTAGACTAAAAGATTTTAACTCATAAGTGAATCAGAGCAGAGGCTGTTTCATTTATTACCTCTGTTGAGACAGCTAATGATAAGACAGATTTCCTGTTGCCAGAGGGTGCCATTTGGTCCGTCTAGGCATGAGTCTACTTACTTCCTGCAGTAAATGAAAAGGAACATGAGTGAAACATTATGAATATTTGGGTATAAGTGCATTCTCTAAACCTAAATGGTCAGGGCTTTGTAGGATGTGAATTATTGAGGACTTCTGTTATTTAAAGGCAGGCAAATGGCCAACTTTTTTAGGCAACTTTCTATAAGCAACCGAGAAACAGAAATATACCTCCTTTTGTTTTCTTAGTCTACCAGTTTTCTAATTTCTGTTCTACCTTCTTCTCTTCAGTACTCTTTTATTCCCCACATCTCCCCACCTCCCACTCCATGACTTCTTTAGTTTGGAACTTCTAACCTGTGTTGGTGTATAATTACATATCTTTAGTATTTTGCTTAGCATGGATTCCTTAGGAAACAGAGGAAAGTAGGAAGTGTAAGATGAACATAGACCAAACTAATTCAAGAAGACGTTAAATGTAAGTGATAATTTTTCAAAGTGTGAACACCTAAACAGATACAAAGTGATGGATAGAGTATGCAGATCCAAGCAGCAGATTAAATAGACAATGTCCTCTTTTTTCCTACCCTGTTTCTGGTAATCCAATAGGCTACAACTGTTGATAAGGTGTGAGGATCATTTTTTATCTCATATTGAATGAGGAAGCTCACATTTCAGCAGTGACCAAAGTAGTCATCCTCACCTCACTTGCTTATTCCCCCACCCCCACAACTCGTAGACCACTTAGAAAAAAATTCAAAATGCTGTTAAACACTGAGTTCATAATGGAGATGTTGTAGCATGGTCAATAGTCTTCTAATTGTCAAGAATGGGCAGGCTTATACTGAACCTGGTCAATGTTTCCTTGATACCAAGTATTTACTAGATACTATGAGACAGATAAGTCAAAAGATAGGACACTGTACCTTTCTAGAGAACCCGAGGAGGGAGAGGACAGAGAATTTTCATGATTCCTTTGAATTCCACTAACAAATGAAGAATGTGATGAATATTTAGGTATAAGTGTTTACCCTAAACCTACATGGATAAGACTGTAAAGTATGCAGTGAAATGGCCAAATTTGAAAGACAATTTTCAATATAGAGAGTACCTTAAAGTCTCTGATGGACAGATGGAATTCTCAACAATTTGACTTAGGCTTTTGTAGAGGTTAATGTGTTTCTATCCTTAGAAATGGTTTTCATGTTACATTATTGGTCAGGAGAGTTTCAACTGATATGAGGAAGGTAGAAAAGTGTTGATTTTTATTCATTTCTACAATCAGTACATTTCAAAAAGAGTAGGGGAATCTGGCTAGCAAGGTAACCCCCCCCAAATACCTACGGTTAAAGTTTTGTATAAATATAATAATTCTGTATACATTTATTATATATAAATATACAATATGTAATATGTATATATAAAGTTATATTGCATATATCATCAGACTATGTTTAATGTATTCAATATGAGCTATTTCTTACAAAACCTGGGTTCACTGACCATTTCACAGTGTATAGGATATATATACCATATACATATATATGATTATGTATAATTCATATAATATTCTGACTTCATCATCATCAAGAGTTGTGAATTGTCCAGTGGTTTACGTCCAGCTTGGGCACTGCACAAAGAGAATGCCATAGACCTGGCCTCTGCTCTCTAGATTATATCAATGACATTCTAGGACTGGTGGTCTATGTTATCAGACAGGGTTGTTGGTTCCTGTGACTGGCCAGCCTGCCAGCTGCTTCACAAGAACAAAGGACATTTAAAGTTCACTCTCCCCAAGGACCAGTTAAGTCATGCCCTGATCCAAATGAAAGAAAGTGAGAAGGTACTGAGTTGTTTATGTCATTCTCTCTGATCTTCCTTTTCTAAAAAAAAGAGAGTACATTGTTTAGTGCAGATTTCTGGATATTGTTGTTTTACCTTAGTCCAGGCAAGATCTTATACAATGATAATGTGGCCTAAAGGAAATATTAGTTATCTACTACTTACCCAAACCAGAAGTAAAAACACAGCAAGCAGGAGGGCAGGCTTCCCAACTGTAGAATCCAGTGTGGCTCAAGGTTGCTTTGATTAAAGAGCCTGAAGTGGCTCTTCAGCTTAGATAGCTGAATAAGAGACTCTGTATTCTTCTGCCCTCTGTGAAGGATAGATGAAAAAGAATGAAATGGAAAAAATGTAAAATTATGCCTTTGTTCTGTCACAGAATCTGTTGGTAGAATTCGGAGGTATCTTATATCAATATCCCCAATTGATTGCTATATGATAACAAAGAACTGGACATGGAACCAAGAGGACTTAAATTTGAATCTTGTCTCAGACACTTACTAGGTATGTGATGGTGGACAAATCCATTATTTTCCCTATGCCTTAATGTCTTCTTTCATGAAAGGAGGATAAAAAAAAATATGTATTTCAGTTCCCTCACAGGATTGTTGTAAAGATCAAATGAGATCAGGAATGCTAAGTACTTTAAAATACAGTGGTTGGCACGCAGTAATTGCTTAATAAATGATTGATGACTATACAAACATCAAATATTCTTATATATTATAAAACTATATCAAGTATAATAAAATGTTACCCTCACCCCATATATGTGTGGCCTTTCTAAACTTATGCTGAAGTCTATTTTATAGAATAGGAAGACTTCCCAAAATGCCAGTTGAATCAAATAAGTATAATTTTTAAAAAAGGATCATGTATATGGCTTAATTTGATAGATTCATAATTTTGAGTTTATTGCCTTTTAGAATATTTGCTGGCTTTTCAGATATTTATCAATATCAATATGTCACAAGATCTGATGATAATGTGCAATTGAAGCTGGAAGAAAAAAAAACACACCAGAAAAACTGTGGGTCGTAGTTTCAATATTAAAAAAAAATCCCAAACCTTTTGCCTTGATAAAGAAATAAAGCCATGAGATCATAGACTTAGAGGGAAAGGACCTTGAGGTAATCTGGTCTAACACTTTCATTTTACAGATGAGGAAATTGAGGCCTAGAGAAGTTAAATGACTTGATCAAGAAATATAGTAACAGAGTAGGGATTTGAACCCTTCTGCTGCTAAATCCAGCATTTTTTCCCATTGGAGCATACTATAAGGAAAAAGAAAAGAGGATTAATGCACTGTTGTTGGATCTATAAAGTAGTTTAGCCATTCTGTCAAGCAATTTAGAACATTTTCTTAAAGCTATTAAACTATGACTACCCTTTTATGGAGTGATATACTCCAGATATGCTACCAGGCCTATATCCAAGAGATCAAAGAAGGAGGGAAAGGACCCATATGTACAAATATATTTATAGCACCTCTTTCTATGGTTGCTAAATATTGAGATCCAAGGGAGTGTTCATCAATTGTGCAATTATCAAACAAGTTTTCATATATGAATGTGACAGAATACTATTGTGCTGTAAGAAATGGCAAAGGCAATGATTTCTTAGAAACCTGGGAAGATGAATGAATTAAAGCAAAGTAAAGTGAGAAGATCTAAGAAAACAATTTATACATTAATAATATTGAGAAAAATGAACAATTAAAAAAACCTTAGGGACTGAGCAACACCATAGCTAACCATAAAACATATATTCATACATAACTATCTATCTGTCTATCTATCTATCTATCTATCTATCTATCTATCTATCTATTTATCTATTTATCTATCTATCTATCTATCTATCTATCTATCTATCTAGGACATAAGTAATCTGGGAATTTATTTTGCTTAGATACATATTTTTGTTAAGGAGTTTTGTTTTTCTTGCTTTCTCAATGGAAGAAGGGGGAGGTAGGAAGGAGAGAGAATGTAGCCATGAAAATAAAATGAAATTGAATTTTTAAAAAAGTGAATGAAAAAAAGGAATCATAAAGTAAGAGACAAAATATCATCCCGAGGATTTAAGTTGGAAACAAACTTATCTTTTCTCTTTTTACTGTGAATCTTCATCTTTCATGAACAATCCTGTTTAATATACTGAAAGGATTATTTACTTAAAAGATCAAAAAACCTCCAGATTTGAATCCTTGTCTCAGACACTTACTAGATATGTGACCTTGGGCAAATTCCTTATTTTCCTTCATCCTTAATGCCCTCTTTTATGAAAGAAAGCCAATAAATACGGATTGCAGTTACTTTACAGGATTGTCGTGAGGACCAAATGAGATGAAGAATGCTTTAAAATATCAAAATACAGTGGCTCTTGCTCATTAAGATTTTATGTAAACTATTTTGAATCAACATACTTTTATTAAAGGAATAATTTACCCAATTGTTGATTTAGTCAAGTCTTTTTTTCACTTCAGTTTCTTTCCTGCTCTCTACCCTTTAGCCAGTTTATGACTCAATTGTACTTATACCAAGGAGAGAAAGAGGAGGGAAAGGATACAAAAGTAAAATCAGTAACTCACATATGTTATTAGCCATAAGGAAAGGATTGATGATAGGAAGCACTAAACTATTCTCTAAAAGGTAGAGTTAGGGGAAAATGAGATGTTAAAGTTATTAAGGACTTAATTTATCCATGTTGAAATATAGAGTAGATATAAAAGGCCATTAAGAACTATATATATGAAAGCAAAGAGGGAAAAATCACCTCTGTCCCATTTTCCAAGAGGTCATTTTCACTTTATTAACTCAGAGATGATACAATATTGGTGTTAGGTAAAATGGATAAATTCTTTATAGAGTACAATATTTTTCTTGACTTTTTACTTTGAAACCCATAAAATAAATATCAAGGTGTTTAATGTCCCATGTAGGGATGTCTGGAAAGTGACCAGACACAAGTAAAATATATATGGCACTTAAAATAGTGTTAAATACTTTATTATTTGATTTTGAATTAAATGCAATATGCATATAGTATTGGTAGGTCCTTTTATTGGTATTGTAATTATTTTCTAAATCAGTGATTAATCCATTGAGGCCTCTCTTCAGAAAGGAAGAGCCGCATTGAGTTTTTTTACCTGGTTTCGTTTTAAGTGTTGTTCATAAATAAATGAGGAATGTGAAACTCTGTGTAGTTTCAGAGTAGTTAGTTCCAGGGGGAAAAAACCCCAATAGAAGTCAGGCTTCAGGTGTTAACAAGCAGAATGCTTTCCAGAAAAGCACTTAGGAGATCTGTTGGTAGCAACCCTACCTGCTAATTCTTTACCCTAACTTTGTTTCTAATGCAAATTAGTGAGGATTTTTTTCCCCAAGGAAGTCTTCTGATATAAATCTACACTGCAGTAATTAGAAAGAGTGCTTAGTGTGAACAACTAGAACAGGGAAGTAATGAAACTTGAATCTTTTTAAAATTTTCATTTTACAAAGGTTTATCCTACCTATCTAACTTATCATTCTACTTATTTGTTAAGCCACTTACTGTTAAAGGTAGGCAAGTGTGTAGCAGTCTTGTATTAATTTTAAATGTATCCATTTTAGATAATAAATTTGCATGGGACCCTGAAACCTAAGGCAGAAAGGTTTAAAGACTTGCCCTAGTCTTACCCAAAATTTAAAGAGAATTCATGTATTTCAAAAGAATCTGATAACCAGTAACCAGTCCAAGAATGAAAATGTAGAAATGTAAATTTTCCTCAAACTTACTTTCTAGTTCCCCTATAAAAAACAACCAAAAAACAAGAAAATACCCACACAGACAAAGCCCTTCCTCATCACTCAGATACATTTATTTGATTGCAACCTTGTTCAAAAGGATCTATTCTACCTCCTCCAGAGTATCAGACCTGTTCCATATACTCCTAAATTTATTTTCTTAACTTAAATTCACTTTGAAAGCAGTTAGGATTAACTAACTCCAAAAACTAGTGTTCTTTTCACTACACCTTCAATTTTCTTTTTTGCTTAATTGGATAGCTTTTCAAAAATAGCCTTCATTTACCATCAATTTTAGCCTTTATTAAGCGTAAATTACTGTTAAATTTCTTAAATACGAGTGTCTTAATATTATGGAATGTATTTCATATTATATAAAAATGCCATGAAAAAGTATTTTTAAAGTGGTGAATGACAGCATCAGATTGTACTAAATTAGAACTGAATGGACTTAAGCAAGTGTCTAGAATATCCATTTATTTTACAGAAGAAACTAAGACTCAGCAGCTGGGATTTGCTCAGCCATACAGTTAGTAGCAGAGCCCTTTCTAGAACCTTCTGCTTCCTTATAAATGATTTTTAAAAAATTACTCAGTAGGGTAAAATGTGTCTAAACTCTCTAATATAACTAAGGGGGAGGTGAAAGAGGTGTCTACTTAGAAGGTGAAGTATACCTATGTTTGTGGAGGAGGAAAAGATAGAATTGTTTTTGTTTTAAAGGTGCGGAGGGGAGACACTGCAGACTTCAGAATGGAAAAGGAAAAAAAAAGTATCTTTTAAAACTTTCCTAGGATTCTTGAAGAAGCTTTTAAAAAAATTACAATAATTCAGAATGAAAATTAAGTTGATTGTAAGCCTTTCCTATCCCCCTCCCCCTCCCAAAGCCCAGTAGAAACACTTCACCCATAAGAATACAGAGGTTAAAAGAAGTAATATAAAAGTTTGGGAGGAAATTTCATTTTCTCCCAAACTTTATCATTATATATTTGAAGTCTATGCTGAGGAAGCAACATTGTGTGGACAGAAGAGCCCTGGCAGCTTTGGAAAAAGAGCAACTAGGTTCAAATTTGGCCACTGACATGGATTAACCGTGTGACCTTGACCAAGTCATTAACCATTTCAGACTTCCATTTCTTCGTCTACAAAAGGAGGTCGTGGTAGATGACCTATGCGGTCTCTTACAGCTCTAGGATCCCATGGCGACAATATTCATTCATTCGTTCCACAAACCTTTTTGGGGAATTCATTTCCATCAAAACTCCCTACTAGATATTGCAAAGAATTCAAAGATGAAGTTTTTAAAGTTCTTAAAGACAAAACGCAAGCAAACACGTAACCACTGCCTCTTCCAAATTTTCCTTCCTTCCTTCCTTCCTTCCTTCCTTCCTTCCTTCCTTCCTACAAATTTCTAGGCCACGAGTTTCAAAACAAACCAGAACTCTCTCCTTAGTCACTAAGCTATTTCTTAGCCTTATGAAAGAAGCAAGGACCTATTCCCCCCCCCCCCCCTTTCTGTCCTTTTACAGGCTAAGGATTTGTGATTTGACAGGTGAGGTCACTGCCTATCAACGTTGGACCAGGCAACCCTCCAACCAGTGCCTGAATCTAGAACATTTAGGTTTAGCTGTGTGACCCCGAGCAAATCATTTAACCACCTCCCCTTCCAGACCTCAGTTTCCTCATCAGTAAAATGAGAGAATTTGCCATAAGAGCTTCTAAGGTGCCTACCAGCCCTCAAACTTTGATTCTATAGGATCTTTTAGAAGTTGCTGTAGCTGAAACCATTTCCCAGCCAAGTGAGGAGCATTTCTGCTTTCAGCTGGATTGTCATTCCTAACACAACCATTCTCTCCACCCCACCTTCCCCCCCCCGCGCCCACCTTGAAGCCTTTCCAGCTCAGCAGGACCTACAAGTGCTTGCATTCTCCAGACAAAAGTTTTGCAGATCTCAGTCGCTACCGCGCCTGAAGAGACTGGAGGAGAGACTCCCACCCTCTGCAATACTGGTCTCTCCCAGCGCAGAGGATGGATATCCGCGCCTTGAATCCCTGCCGCCCTTGAAGAACAACACTCAGCCCAGTGGTCCCGGTGGTATTGAACTCACCCCTGCAGCTCGCGGCAAAGCAGCGGGAGCCCGGAGCTGCAGCCGCCGCCGTAGCCGCCCGGCTCCCGCTCCTGTCCTCCTGTCTCCTGTCTCCTGTCCAGTATCCGAGATGCAAGTTTCTACTCCCTCAACGCCACGCCCCGTAGGCTCTCAGTCAGTCCCGGGACAGAGCAAGCGCCCAGCGCCACGGGCCAAGGTTCACTAGCTGGTAACACAAGCTCCCCGCAAAGCGGGGAGAGCACCTGGGAGGCGTGGTTCACTCTCTCCTCTTTCCCCCCATCCGCTGCCCTGGGAGGATAAAACAGTGCCCACAATGCACTGGCGCACACGTGCTTGTTCTCCAGCCCTTGTCTCGAAGTTCTCGGGCCAGGGGGAGCTCAGCCAGCTCTCTGGGGTTCCGAAGCCCTATTTCTCCCAGCGAGTGGACCCTTCCACACTAAAGCTTCGAGGAGCCATCCTCCTTCGACTGCGAAGGGAGAAAGACCCGGGCCAACTGAACCGTAAGGTCCCAAAGCTTTGCATCTTTTGTTCTTTGGATATTACATCCTGCTTCCCTATCCAAGAGTTCGTTTTTTGCAAAATTTAGTCAGGATCTGGATTCAAATTTGAGGTCTGCCATACATTACCCGTGTGACTTTGCAACTGAACATTTCTTCCTCAAAGAAATGAGGTGACTGGGCTAAAATGACAGCAGAGGTCTTTCTTAGATCTAACCAGTTGCCTTTTCCTTGTGCCTTCTCTATTTCCTAGTTATATCTGTAGACGACCCACCCATATGGGACACGAGAATAATCTGACACCCATTAGCTTTAATATAGCTTTATATAATAAAACTTTATTTTGTATATTTATATAATAAAGCTTTAAAGCTTTATTCTATTGAAGGTAAGGACAAGTCATGGCGGGAAGGGGAAAGATTTTTACTCAAGTCTAACCCCAAATGCCAAGGTACAGCATTGATGCATATAGTGGAGACAAGACAAAGAGGGTATAGCTGTACTGATGGTAAAATTTGCTTAGTGACAAGACAGTTTGTCCAACCTCAAAGAGTCTATTCTCAGAGTCCTTCCAGCTTCAAGTAGGGGGGCAGTTTTGTTTGGTGACTGAAAGTCTATTCATAACTGAGCCATGTTGTCTGGAACATGGTTCCTCTAGGCCCATTTTCCATTACTCAGCTGATGTGGTTCTAGTCCGAGGTTTTGACAGTAACAGATTGACAGAAATAGAGTTCATCCTGAGTGTAGGGGCCAAAAGGACTGTTGTTATGTCAAGCTTATGGCACATGATTATGTGAGTTATGCTCAGCAGCCAGGTTTGGCCTTGGAGCTGCTAGGTCTTGGCTTGGGGAACTAACAACTGAGAAAAATGAGTGGCATTAGCAAAAGGTAAATTTTGAGGTTCTGACATTTCCTATGACTTGGATGCTTTGAAATTCAATATCTAGTCCCCACTTTCCCATTTTAAGTAGCCTTGTACCTCAAAGTCAGTATGTCTAAAATCAAACTTGTGTCTCCCTCCACCCAACAGCTTCTCTTCTAAACTTAATCTTAAGATCACTTTGGACTCTGAGGCCATCTCATGTCTCCTGCAACTGATAAGATCCCAAGGCCTGTGCATTATTCCTTCAGTCTCTCTTCCTTGCTGCCCTTCCTTTCCACTCCCACCATTACTATTCTAGTTCTCTTCTAATTGGTCTTATTGTGTCTTCCTTTCACTGCCAATACACTTGGCAACTACTCTGCAGAACTATTCTGAGGCATGTAGGAGGTATAAAGGATAGAGTGCTGTCTGGAAAATGGGGATAATAATAGCATCTTCTTCCTAAGGTTGTAATGAGGATTAAAGGAGATACTAATTGTAAAGTGCTTCCCTAAACCATAAAACGCTAAATCATTGCTAGTTATTCTCACAGGGCTGCTGAAACAACTGAACAACAAACAAATTCTTCCCAAATCAAAGTTTAATAGAAAAAACACGGGGTGGGTGATAGGCAGCTAGGTTGCTCAGTGGTTAGAATGCCTTTCAAATCTGGCCTCAGACATTTCCTAGCTGTCTGGTCCTGGGCAAGTCACTTATCCCCATTTGCCTACCCCTTGCCCTTCTATCTTAGAGTTGTTACTGGCTCAGAAATAAGGGTTTAGAAAGAAAGAAAGAACATTGGCCTGGAGTTAGAAACCCTAGGTTCAGATTTTATCCTCTCCACTTAATTAATATTCACACAAGAAATTATTTATACTCTAAGATCTTTATTTTCTCTTCTGGTAAAATGGAGATAAAAATACTTGTCCTACCTACTTCATAGAGTTAATTATGAAGACTAAATGATATGCAAAAATGTACCATAAAAAATGACAAAGGGGCCCTAGCATATAAACTTCATCATATGAATAAAATTTATCTGTGTGGGTAATTCTTCCAACCAGGCAGATCACAATCCATCACAGTGATTATTCATTCTGTATGACTCTTGTTCATTTCTTATGACAAATAATCTATAGGAGGCCCACCAAATGCACTGAGGATTGTCCTTTATTTCACTAGGTGGTGTGTGGATATTAGTGGAGGACATTGGTTATGTCCATTGGTTAACTCTTGCTATGTTACAAGCCCACAGCCTTTTTACACCTTTTTCCTACCTAAGTTTACATTAATAATGTGTTACGGTCTGTTCATATCTACTATTTATCACACTATTTCCATTATTACTACATCATTGGAAGAAGAAAAAAATATTTAAACCATTATCTTTCATCTTATATATTTAAACTGTGTCTGTATTCAGAGCCTAAAGGAATTAAAAGGACTAGTTTCCCTAAGGCAATTCATTCTTCTATTCTCTTATTCGATTTTGAACAGCTTATTACCTTATTTGCTATTTGGTACTGTTATATTATAAGGAGGGTCACTAATAACTATTGATGTATGTGAAGTTGGAGTACAGAGAGATGATAGGATGGCACTTCTCCTTTATAACAGTTGCCCAGGCAGGATCCTTTAGGTCAAAGTGGTTTATCCCTTCAGGACCCACCTGGGGTTAATTGATATTAATTATTGGGCTCTTCAGCTGAGGTAACGTTGGTAATCTGACTGCGTAACTCCCTTCCCAAATAAGCTTTGGAAACCAATTCAGGAAGGTACTTTAAACTTTAAATATATTTGGTAAGAATGATAATGGTGTGGGGTAGAGGTAAAGGGAAGACCCTACTTTAAATTGACACTAATGAATCTCTAACTGCAGGCAAATGAAGGAATCAAGATGATAGCTTCTCTCTGGTACAGCCTGGCCGGGGCTAAACCAGAGTAGGCAAACTGCTGTGAAATCTTCAGCTTCTTCTTCAGTAGATCTTAAGCCTTATCAGTTGAGATATATCCACCCTTTCCACCCTCTTCTTCTCCTGCCCACTTCCCGGATCCCTCCCGGGCCCTGGGAAGCCTAGATATCTAAGATGATGAAACTCCTAATATCTAGGGGCAGTAGAAACAGAGATGGTGGTCTATACAAGTTGATTACGGTACAGGAAACACAGGAGGAGCTTGCAGGGTTGAGTTTGCAAGTCTCTATCTCTAAAGACCAGGATCCACACTGATCTCTAGCCTCAGGGACAGGTAAAAGACTCCAGAACCTCTGTCAGGGTTCTCAACTGCTCTCTCCTGAGTCCGCATGCCTCTCTGGGAACATTCTATCCAACTGACTTATCTGTCAATCAAAAGTGAACTTCAAGCTCCCAGAGATTCAATATAACAGTACACATACACAAGAGCACAGATACTCTATTTTAATAAGCTTTATCGTGCATTTATTAAGCTTTAAAAGCTTAAAACTGAACTAAGACTTTTGGGATATCATTTATGTCTATATATAGGTATCTATCTATCTATAAATATATCTTTGTAGATACATCCACAATATATTTTCTTGTTCATTTTTTTCAGATATGTCCAACTCTTGGTGACTCTAATATTTTCTTGGGAAAAATACTGGAGTGGTTTACTATTTCCTTCTTCAGCTCATTTTATAGATAAGGAAACTGAAGTAAACAGGGTTAAGTGACTTGCCCAGGGTCACACAGCTAGTACATGTCTGAGGCCAGATTTGAACTCATGAAGATGGGTTTTCCTGACTCAAGGTCCTGCTCTATCTACTGTACCACCTAACTGCCCTGAAACGGCATTAAAAGACTTGAGAACAATGATCAATTTATTGTTTTTTAAAACGTATCTGACTCTTCCTGATCTCACTTAGGATTATCTTGGTTGGGATACTAGAGTGGTTTGCCATTTCCTTCTCCAGTTAAGGACACCAAGGCAAACAGGGTTAGGTGACTTGTCTAGAGTCACATAGCAAATATCTGAGACCAGGTTTGAACTTGGAAAGATGAAGTGTTGACTCCAGGCATGACACACTATATACACTGTGTCACCTAGCTGCTGTTGGATAAATACATGAATGTATATATACATGTGTATGATGGAACAGGTAGAAATGTAAAATGATGATGATACTTGTAACTTTAGCAGAAAAATTTGCCACAAAGATTTTTTTCCTTAGTTATCTTTTCCCCTTCTAATTATAACTTGATTGGTTTTGTTTGTGGAAAATTTTACTTTTCAATTTCATGTAATAAAAAATTATACATTTTCTCTGATCAACTCTATCATTTATTTGGTCAAGAACTCTTTCTCTATTCATAGATTTGAGAAATATTTCCTCCCTTCTCTAATTCTGTATGATGCGGCTTTTTGTATCTTCATCGTATTACTGTTTGGAACTTGAACATAGTGTGATATACTTGCTTAAAGCTCCAATTTTCCTAGCAGTTTTTATAGAATAGTGAATTCTTATCCAACTAATTAAAATCTTTAAGTTTATTATACATTATACTTTGTTTAATTGCTTCTTGATCTTATATGTATTACCTATTATATTGATTAACTTTTCCACTTAACCAGGACCAAATAGTTTTGGTGGTAATTGAATGCATTTTGGTACAGTCTGAAATTTGGTAGTTAGGACTATTTCCTTTTCAATTTTTAAGATTGTTTACATTGAGGTCCTTGATTGCTTCTCTAAATGAATTTTGTTAGTGTTTAATTCTATAAAGTAATGTTTTGGTAGTATGATTGATATGGCATTAACTATAAGTTAATTTAGGTAAGATTTTCATTTCCATTGTATTATCATGACTTGGCCATGAGTATTTATCTCTAATTATGGACATGTTATTATAAAGTGTTTTATAGAAACATTTTTGTATGTCTTGGTGAATGGATTCCAAGGTATTTTATATATCCTGTAGTTCTTTTTCTGTTTCTTCCTATTAAATTTTGTTTGTAATGTACGAACAGACTAGTGATTTCTGTGGGTTGGTATGATTTGGGTTTCTTTTATATATTGTTTGCTGAGGTTGTTTCAGTTAGCTTTTTTTTTTAAAAATATTTTTAAACCCTTAACTTCTGTGTATTAGTTCCTTGGTGGAAGAGTGGTAAGGGTAGGCAATGGGGGTCAAGTGACTTGCCCAAGGTCACACAGCTGGGAAGTGTCTGAGGCCAGATTTGAACCTAGGACCTCCCATCTCTAGGCCTGGCTCCCAATCCACTGAGCTACCCAGCTTCCCCCTTCAGTTAGCTTTTTAATTTAATTTTTAAAATACCTTAAGCAGTCCTCATACCTTCTATAAAATATGAGGCTTTTTGTTTTTCCTATATTTTTGCTTATTCACTCAATTTCTTTTTCTTTTTTCCCTTCCTTCTTTAATATTTCTAAAATTACACCTAATAGAAGTGGTGATGATAAACATCTTTGCTTTACTCCTGATTTTATTGGAATGACCTGTGTGTTTTCCTTGTACAAATAATGTTAGAACTTGGTTTTAGAAAAATGCTTCTCACTGAATTCCATTTATTCTTAGGTTATTTCAGTTTTTAAAACATAAATAGATTGTATGTTCTGCTAATGGCTTTTCTGCATCTATTGATAAAGTTAGGTGCTTTTCAGAATCATTTTTTGTCATTAATATGATCTATTATGTTTTTAATTTTCCAAATATTGAGCCAGCCTTTCTCATCTATGTCAGTCTGTCCATTACTTGATAACTAATGTATAATTACTCTAATATCTTTTTGTTAGTATTTTAGTCAATAATTATGTGTTAATATAAATCAGGGATAGTCTATAATTTTATTTCTGTGTCTTATTGTTTTAGGTATCAGGACCATATTTGTCTCATGGAAGGCATTTAGAAGGATTCCTTCTATTTTGGAAAATTTGTGTAATGTTAGAGTTATTTTTCTTTGAATGTTTTTGAAACTGGATTATCTACATTTCTTATTTTATTAATCTTGATATTTTATATTTTTTTAAATAGCCATCTATTCCATATATGACCAGTTCTGTTGGCATATGATTGGGCAAAATAATTTCTAGTAATTTCCTTTATTTCTTCATCTGCTACAAATTCTCATTTTTTAATCTTTTTAACTTGAATGATTTCAGGTTTCAAATTATCTAAAATTTCCATTTTATTTGTTAAAAAATCAGGTTGTAGTTCATTTTTCAATCAAATGATTTTTGTTTTCACTTTGTTTCTTGTTTGACTTTCAGAATTCCTATTTTTACATTGTTTTAAATTTTCACTTACTTATTTACTCAATCATCTAAATTATTTATTTATTAAATTTAACATAAAACCAAATATTTATTCAAACATTTATTTATTTAGAATTTTATTTATTTATAAATTTAAATATTTTATTTATTACTTTTCTAGGTTTATTTTTTAGGTGCATGTTTAATTTATTCCTTAGGTTTCCTTGGTATATCCAATGAATTTTGGTATATTGTCTTATGGTTATAATTTTCTTTGATAAAATTATCTATTTGTATAGTTTCTTTGAACCACATGATATTTAATATTAAATTATTTAGTCTCCATTTAAGTTGAAATGCCCTTTCTTGTATTTTTGTTGCAGTGTGGTCAGGAAAAGGCTTTCATGTTTTTGCTTTTTTGCTTTTGTTCAGGAGGTTTTTATGCTCTAGCCCATGGTCAATAAAAAAAACTGTTATGAACAGCTCAGATTGGGTATAATATTATTTAGTAATCATCAAAGATGAATGTGTAGATGAAGGGAGGTGGTACAGTGAATAGAGAGCATTAAATCTGGAATCAGGAAGTTAAGTCACTCTTCATGATCTTATGGACCATAGCACACCAGGCTCTTCTATCCTCCACTACATCCTGGCCTGTCCAAGCTCATGTTCATTACTTGCATGATGCTATCTGTCCATCTCATCCTCCTCCAACCCCTTCTCCTTTTGCCTTCAGTCTTTCCCAATGTCATGGTCTGGGACCAAAGTATCTAATTTAATCTATTGAATTATGGTTTTTTCACTGGTAATGTATGGCTGTGAGAGTTGGATCATGAGGGAAACTGAGCATGGTGAAATCAAGACTTTTGAATCATAGTGCTGGAGAAGACTTTCTTCATACCAAAACAATAGCTTTATACTATACTTTGTTGGCAAAGTGATTTCTCTGCTTTTTAGTATGTTGTCTAGATTTGCCATAGATTTCCTTCCCCAAAGCCGAAGAATATAAAATCTGACACTGCATCCATTTCTTCTCTCTCCTTTTGCCCATAAGTGATGGGATCAATTATTATGATCTTAGTGTTTTATTTTTTTTAATGTTAAGCTTCAAACCAGCTTTTATACTCTCCTCTTTCACCTTTATAAAGAGACTTCTTAATTCTTTTTCACTCTCTGCCAGTAGAATGGTATCATCTGCATATCTGAAATTGTCGATATTTCTCCCCAAAACCTTAATATTTTGATTCATCTAGCATAACATTTCTCTTAATGTACTCTGGATAGGAGTTTAAAAGGGTGACAATATACAGGAATATCTGAATTCAAATGTAGCTTCAGACACTTATTAGCTGTTGGACCCAGGGTAAGTCACTTAATCACTGTTTGCCTTGACTACTTCTACTGTAAAATTGGGGTAGCACCTACCTTAAAGAGTTGTGCATCAAATGAGAGAATATTTGGCACATAATTATCACTTAATAAAAGTTTGTTCCCTCCCCTTTTCATATTTAACCTTTAAAAATTCTATTCAAGGTCTTAATTTCTTTTCCATTTTCTTTTTTGTTAGATTTATCCAAGTCTGAAAGGGGTATGTATATTTAAGTATTCAATTATTATGGTTTTGCTGTGCATTTCCCCTTTAAATTCAATTAAGTGCTTAGAGAGTATAATATCAAATTAATATATATTAAATGTTGATATCATTTTGTTTTATATTGTACCTTTAAGAGCAATGTAGTTTCTCTGCTTATCTCCCTTAGACAGCTTTTACTGTTGATTTGTCTGCTATAGCTATTGGCACCTAATCTTTTTAAAATTTATTTATCTTGAGGCATAACAAATTCTGCTCCAGTTCTTCAAGTCACCTCTTTCAATATTTATATTTCAAATACAAAAGTATTTGTACTGAAGGAGCTTCTATTCTTCAGGTATGTTGAAATTTGTTTTGCTTGTGACTGTTTCCTCTGTAACTTTATAGGGTACTTTCTAAATTTATTAATGCACGTTTTACAGCACTAACAGTATGTGTACACCAAGACTAGTATTATGTAGATTTTTAATAGCTTTAAGCATATTCTTGGCATTCAATTTTGATTTCGGAATATCCACAAGTTTCTTAGCATTCAGCCACAGTTTTTTCCTATATACCTTTGTGGTCCATATATTTTGCCTAGAAGATCACAAAATATTTGAAGGATTCCTTTTATCCATTGATTCAATGTGACTTACAGCTTACTAGTCAAAGCCCCATTTTCTCTCTTTTGAACATGTTAAGAAATTTCTACTGATCAAATCTAAATGACAGATTGATATTTGGGAAAGATTCTAAAAGGTGAAGGCATAACTATCAAATTTTTGTTTTAACCACAGAGCTTGATGTCATTTATATAAACAAGTGGCTAATAAGATGTTTTTATTTGACTCTTTTAATTTGAAGGCCACATTTAGTTCTATTTAGGAGATGTGATAATGGATTTAAGACTAGACTCAAACATAAGGGTATAAAAGTGTTTCCCTGAATAATACCATATTTTATAAGACTGGTTCTTGACATAATTGTCAACACCAAAGGCATATTTTGAGTGGAAAACAGGTTTTCATGTAGTCATCAAATATTTGATGTGCTCATTATACTTGGGTCTAATTTACGTATTTGAGATATGTGAGTTAGCCAGAAGTGTGGAACTGAGTCAAAGGCTTTTTTTGGGGGTCTACAATTAATAGAACATTCTATTCAGAATAATTAACCCTAAAGTAGTTAAGATTTTTTTTTTCTGACTTGTTAAAAAAACCTGAAAAAAATTAAAAAACAAACCCAGGAAAAAGTTAGAATTTATATTATTTTATATTACATTGGTATATTTAGACTAATTTTACTTTCAAGTTCTTGATGACTTGACAATCTTTTCTCTTTAATATTATCTCTGTTTCTCAGGGGAAAATATAAGCAAGGGAGAAAAAAAAACCAGTTCATATTTTTATACATATTTTGTGGTTTAAAAAGTGTCTCCCCCAGTCATTTCATGGGAAAAGTTTTGCAATTATCATTTTACAGATAAGAAAAACTGAGTTTCAAAGCAGAGTAGTGACTTGCCCCAGAGTAATACAGTAGTAAAACTGGGCTTCATATTTCCATTGAATCAAGCTCCCTTTCCAAGATAAGTTAAAGGGCTGTTGAGGTTGATGTTTTTTTATAATATTCTAAGTTATGACAGCCAGCTCCAGTATGGATTAGGAAAGATTTGAGTTAGATGGTACTTCAGTTCCTCATAATTGAGGTCTTTAGTGTGCGATTTCAATACTTTGTTTGAAATATTGTTAATTTTACTGATTTCTTCAAAGGATTATATTCCAAAGCACTGGCTCTCCATTCTACTCATGTGCATGATTGCAATTTTACTGAAAATTAGAGGATTGAAGTGGCTGTCCATATGATTTCTTCTCAAGTGAAACCAGAAGAGATGTGAGCCATTATAGCATACTAATCATTTCTTCTACATAATCATAATTTTTTCAAAGAAAAATGCAGCACATGTCTTTTGGCAACCTCTTATTTTCCATACATTTCCTTCCTAATTCTAATTAGGAATGGCTGCCATTTATCTGTTATTGGAAGGCATAGCAGAGGAGATATGATACTTTCACCAAAAAATGAAAGACTTGAGTGACCCTGCCATTCACTTTTTGTGCAGCCAAGAGCAGATCCCTTAATTCTTCAGAGCCTCATTTGTAAAATGAGCATAACATTAGGTAAGTTATATAATGTACATGCTTTGCTATGATTGAACTTATTGTCAATGTAGTATATAGTGCTGTGTAGATAGAGCCATTTCTTCTAGTAGGAGTAGAGAAAGATAATACCTTTTACAGTTAGCATTTAGGATTATAGATTTGGAACTGGAAGAGAACTTACAGTCTATTTAGTCCAACACTCTCATTTTACATGGGAAAAAGCTGAGATTGAGGAATGTTAAATAACTTGTCCAAGATTATACATGAAGTAATCAGTGGGATTTGAACTATATCTAGTACTCTTGTGACAATACCATGTTGCATTTAAAAAAAAAAAAGCAAAACCCTGACATTGAAACTATTAATTCTAAGACAGAAGAACAGTAAGGGCTAGATAGGAAGGATTAGGTGACTTGCCCCAGGATCACATAGCTAGGAAGTGTCTGAGGCTAGATTTGAACCTAGGACATCCCATCTGCAACCTTGACTGTCTATCCCCTGAACCCCTATGCTGCCTCTTGTTAATAGCTTAATCACAAATATCATACTGCCATAGTAGAAAATTTATTAGACGGTCTTTATTATAGGGGACTAGAACTTAAAATGCAGTACTGTATATAAGAACTACCTGAGCATCTATGGCCAACTATAGTGCTGATTTTCTTATGTGAACACCTGAAAATCCTTTTATCATCAGTCGTTGAGCTGCTAAATCTAAGGAGTCACCCAAGTCACACAGAAGTTATGTTACTTGGTCAGGGTCTCACAGGTGGTGAATAGAGGAGGTAGGATTTAAACCCATTTCTTTTAATTTGGATAATTTATTTTTAAGTACTATTACTATTTTATTTTTTTCCGACTATGTGTAAAAACTATTTTTAATATTTATTGACATTTTTTTGAGTTCCAAATTCTTTCTCTCTGTCCCCTTCACCCTTCCTTAGACAGCAAGTAATTTGGTATAGGTTATATATGTGCAGTCATGCAAAACATATTTCCATAGTGGTCATGTTGTAAAAGAAAACACAGAGCAAAAAAAAAATAAACTCCCCACAAAACAATGAAAAATAGTGTGCCCTCATCTTGTTCAGCCTTCATCAGTTCTTTCTCTAGAGGTGGATAGCATTTGTTCATCATTTGTTTGTCTTTTGGAACTCTCTTTGGACCATTGTGTTGCTAAGAATAGCTAAGTCATTTTTAGTTTATCATCACACAGAATTGCTATTGCTGTGTACTGTGTAAAGGGAGCCCCTTCCTCCCAGGATCGTGAACTTTCTGCTCCCGAGCCAGCCCATTAGCGACCTGGAACTAGGGATTTTGGGTCTGGGTCAGAGAGACTTTGATTGGTTCCTAAAATGTGGCAGACCAGCGCAGAGGGAAAGGACATGGTGTGGAGAAGGAGGACTATAAAAAGGAGACTGTAGAGGAGGCTGGAGTCTTCTCTGGAAGTCTTTGGCTGAAAGATTCTGTCTTCAATTTGGCATTGGTAGCTAGGGCAGAAGACACTCACGTGGGGTGGTTGTCAAGGAAATATTTTTTTTCCTATTTCCTTTTCCCTCCTTATTTCTTTCTTAGACTATATTTATATTAAAATTAAATTGTTAAAAGCTACTGTTATCCTCATGCCTTAAGAGTTAATTATTTTTATAAACAATGACCACAATAATCTTTTTTAAACTAATATTATATTTCCAAACAAATTTCTAAATATTACATTTAGCATATTACATTTGGTATAATATTAATTTTTCAATATTACAGTACAATGGTATGTTGTTCTGCTCATTTCACTTTGTATCAGTTTATATAAATCTTTCTAAGTTTTTCTGAAAGCTTCCTGATCATCATTTATTATGTCACAAGAGTATTCCATTACAATAACACACCAAAACCTGTTCAGTCATTTCCCAGTTGATAGACATCCCCTCAATTTCCAATTCTTTGCCACCACAAAAAGAGCTGCTATAAATATTTTTGTACAAATAAATCCTTTTCCTTTTAAAAAAGAAATTTCTTTGGGATGTCAACTTATTAGTGGTATTATTGAGTCAAAAGGTCTCCACAGATTTTTAGCTTTTTGGACATAGTTTTAAATTACTTAGAGTGGTTGGATCAGTTCACAGTTCCACCAGTGGAGTGTTTCCCTATTTTCCCACATCCCCTGTAACATTTATCATGTTCTTTTTCTGTCCTATTAACCAATTTGGTTGGTGATACTTCTCAATTGTTTTAATTTTCATTTCTCTAATCAAGAGTGATTTAGAACATTTTTTCAAATTATATAGCTTTGATTTCTTCATCTGAAAGCTGCCTGTTTATATTCATTGGTCATTTATCACTTGGGAAATGGCTTGAATTCTTATAAATGACTCAGTTCTTTATATATTTGAGACATGAGGCCTTTATCAGAGACATTTGCTGTAACCCCTCCTTTCCCTTCTTTTCTGCTTTTCTTCTAATCTTGGCAGCATTCATTTTGTTTGTCAACCCTTTTTAAATTTAATATAATCAAAATTAACTATTTTACATTTTGTAAAGCTTTCTATCTCTTGTTTGGTCATAAATTCTTACCCTATCCATAGATTTGATAGGTAAACTGTTCCAGACTCCCTTAACTTACTTATGGTATCACCCTTTATGTCTGAATCATGTACCCAGTTCAACCTTATCTTGATATACTGTTGGAAATATTGGCCTATATATTGTTTCTGTCAATTTATCTTGTTTTCTAGTCCTAGCAGTTTTTGCCAAGGAGCAAGTTCTTGTCCCAAACCATAGTACTTTGGGTTTATCAAATACTAGATTTCTATGACTATTTACTACTGCGTATTGTGTACCTAATCTGTTCCACTCTTCTACTTCTCTATTTTGATGATTATTGCTTCATAGTACAGTTTGAAATCTGGTACTGCTAGACCACCTTCCTTCACATTTTTTCCTATTAATTTTCTTGATATTCTTGAGCTTCCCCCTGCCCCCATCACATCTATTGAAATAATCATATGATTTCCTTATTGATATAGTCAGTTATGTTGATAATTTTCCTAATATTGAATCAGCTTATATCATCATAGTGTATGATTTTTGTGATTTATTACTATAGTCTACTTGTTAGTACTATATAATTTTTGCTTTAATATTCATTAGGGAAATTGATTTATAATTTTCTTTATTATTTTTGCTCTTTCTGGTTTAGGTATCAGCACCATTTGTATCATAAAAGGAATTTGGAAGGATTCCTTCTTTTCTATTTTTTCAAATAGTTCATATAGTAGTAGAATTAATTGTTCTTTAAATGTTTGGTGGAATTCAATTGTGAATTCCTCTTGTCTGAGGAATTTTTCCTTAGGGATCTCATTGATCACTTGTTCAATTTATTTTTCTAAGGTAGGATTAATTTGAGTATTCTATTTTCCCTTATGTTAACCTAGACAATTCATATTTTTGTAAGTATTCATCTTTTCCACTTACATTATTAAATTTATTGATATCTAATTGTACAAAATAGTTCCCAATAATTGTTTTAATTTCATCTTCATTGATAGTGATTACATCACTTTCATTATATTGGTGGTTTGGTTTTTCTTTCTTTAGGAAAAAAAAGATCAAAGTAACCAGTGCTCCTAGTTTTATTGATTAATTATTCGGTTTTCTTACTTTCAGTTTTACTAATCTCTCTAATTTTAAGGATTTCCAATTTAATGCTTAATTGTGGATTTAAATTTTATTATTTTTCTAATTTTTTTCGCTGTACACCCCAAGTGTTCGTTACTAGCAAGGCAGAGGGTCTCTGGTAGAGCTACTCCCTTCCCCCTCTCCACCATGCCTGACAACATTTTTTCACATCCCAAGCCCCACTCTGCCCAGTAGCCCAATGGGAGCACACAAAGGGGTAAGGTTGGCTACTCACAGGGGGCAGAGCTGGAGGAGAGCAGAGTGCTGGGGCCACTCCCCTCCCTCTCTCTAAACTCTTTGAGGACATTCTCACTTCTCCCACCTCTCTGTCCAGCAGCCCAGTGTGAGTGCTTCTCCCTCCCCTGTGTAGGATAAGGGGTGGGGCATAACCAGCATGTGGGTGGGGTTGGGGCCCCATGCTCCATCTCTAAAAGCTTCACCATCACTGTAATAGGTTATATTTTCTTTCTTCTAATTTGCTTATGATATCTCTTATATCTACATCATGTATCCATTTTGATCTTATAGTATTACACCATATTATATGGTGTAATATACTGGTCTATACCTAGTTTCTGCCAAACTCATGTCTAGTTGTCCCAGCAATTTTTACCAAATGGTGATTTCTTATCCCAATAGGCTGGATCTATATTTTTGTTACTCTAATCCCATGTTGGAGAAAGTGTGGCACAGGTGCCCCTGTGTGCTAGAGGGGGCTGCTCTATGCCCCCTCTCCACCACGCCTGAGAACATTTTTCACATGCCTCATTCCTCTGTCCAGTAGCCCAATGTGGGCACTTCCTTCCTCCTCTGTCTAGGATAATGCAGGGGGCTCATAGGCAGCTTGAAGATGTAGTTTGGGCACTCAGTCTCTAAAAGGCTTACCAAGGCTGCTGAAATCTTACTACTGCTCGTTGTATGACTGTTTTGTTCCACTGATCTATGTGCCTATTTCTTAGCCAATATCAGTTTTGATAATTACTGCTTTATAATAAAGTTTAAAATCTGATACTACTAGACCTTCCTTTATGTTTTTTATAAATTATTTTGCTATTCTTGATCTTTTATTATTTCAAATGAATTTTGTTATTTTTTTTTAGCTCAATAACATAATTTTTTGTGGTTTGATTGGGATGGCATTAAATAAATTGGTTAGTTTAGATAGATTTATCATTTTAATTAATGTGAAAAATAGCATGCTTTGATCTGCATTCCAACTCAACAGTTCTTTTTCTGGAAGTGGATAGCATTCTTTGTCATAAGACCTTCAGAATTATTCTGAATCATTGTATTACTGAAAGTAGTCTCACAGTTGATCATCATACAATATTGCTGTTATGGTGCACTCTCTTGTTTCTGCTTATTTCATTCTGCATCAGTTCATGTAGGTCTTTCCAGCTTTCTTCTGAAATCATCCAGCTCATTATTTCTTATAGCACAATAGTGTTCCATCACCATCATGTACCACAATTTGGTTAGCCATTCCCCAACTGATGGACATCCTCTCAATTTCTAATTCTTTGCCACCACAAAAAGAGGTGCTATAAATATTTTTGTTCAAGTAGATCCTTCCCCCCAACATTTTAAAAACCTTTTTGTGATACAGACTTCCTAGTGTTATTATTATGTATCAAAACCACAGTTTTATAATCCTTTGGGCATAGTTCCAGAATGCCCTCCAGAATGATTGGATCAGTTTGCAACTCCATCAACAATGCATTAGTGTCCTAATTTTGCCATATGGCCTCTAACATTTATCACTTTCCTTTCCTATTGGTATTGATCCATCTAATAGGTGTACTTCAGAGTTGTTTTAATTTACATTTCTCTAATCAAGAGTGATTTAGAATAGTGATGGGCAAACTAAGGCTTGACTTTATTCCTAATCTGATGAATACAATGAGTAGGATATAATACAATGAAACTTCGAAAGAGTTGCCTTAGAAACAGACTAACAGATGAGCATTTCATTTCCTTTGGCCCCCTCTTTAAAAAGTTTACCCATCACTGATTTAGAACATTTTATAGGATTATTGATAACTTTGATTTCTTCATATGAAAATTGCCTATTCATATCCTTTGACCATTCATCAATTGGGGAATGACTTGTATTCTTATAAATTTGACTTGGTTCTGTATATATTTGAGAAATGAGACCTTTATCAGAGAAATTTGTTTTATAACATTTTCCTACTAGTTTATTTCCATTGTATGTAATCTTGGTTACATTGGTTTTGTTGGTATAAAACTTTTAAATTGAATGTAATAAAAATTATTCATTTTATATCTTATAATGTTCTTTATCTCTTGTTTGGTCTTCTTTGGTGCTCTGCTGTTGGCTTAGGCAGAGTCTTGGGGTCTCAAGTTTGTTTGGATCCAGGTTTGGAACCTGGAGTAGTAGAGGTTGGATGGGGGGTGAGGGGCTTGATTCTGCCTTGTGCTAGTACTCCTTGGTGTGGCCCTGCTGTGGATTTAGTGCTTCTTTGCTGTAGGCTGTGCTCTTCTCTCACCTTGTGAACCATACCTTCTATGCCTACCTTCCAAATTGTCCCTTGTTTCATTCTGTCTATCCAGTAATCTTTTTGAAGCATTATTTTAAGGTTAATTAGAGAGGATTCTCAGAGAGATTTGGACTTTCTTTGCCTCTATTCCATGGTCATATATCATCCTCTCTTTGAATTTCTAGCTCCCTTATAATATTGCTGAATATGCCCAGTAAATCCTTAATCTTAGATAACTCACACAAATTGTCACCTTTATTCCTATACACATACTACTCTAAAAGGGAATTCTTTGTTCTCTCTGAGTTTATACTTGTGAAAGGGAATCTTTTATTCTCTTTGTATATTTTGAGTTAACTTTTTGATTAACAATAACTTAAGTACCCCTACTTAGTACCTCACTAGATTGTGAAGACAGGATTAATTCTCCTTTGTTTACTTTTGAATTGAATCACAAAAGCTTGAATACCCTACTTAGCCCTAGGTGGAAGAGTTCTCTACCCTTTCAACTCAATCAGCCAGGAAATGAGAATTCACACCTCAGTCAGTCAGGAATCTGTGAGCTCTTCTGATGAGTAGTGCTGGGCAATTGGAAACTGTGATTGTCCCTTGTGAAAAGGGGAAGGGACAAGAAGCCACTATAAAAGGCCCTGAATTTCTGGGGCTAGGGAAGTCTTGACTCCAAGAAGGAATTCAGCTTCAAGAAGAAGGTTGGCTCAAGGAAGAAAGTCAATCTCAGGAGTCACCTTCAGGTTGAGTCATCATCTTGACCTATTTCTTGGAGGAAACTTGAGTGAGTGGATAACTGGCTCTCCCTTCCTGTCATTTGGAGAGAATTTAATTCTGGTTGAAGGTCAACAAGTCCTGGCTGAGTTGAGCACTGGAGCAATATTTAGTTAGATAGGCTAATGTCTTCTCTACCCATTTGTATTTCTTTGCTTTCACCCTTTCCACCTCTTTTGTAAAAAAAAAAAAAAGCTATTAAAGTCATTTCGCCTTTGAGCAATAATACTTTGAATTGGCCACTGCCATTATTATTTATAATCTTCATATATTTTAGCCAAACCATTAATTTTTAATAATTACACTAATGAATGTATGAATGAAAATCATACAACTGCTCTGACAGGGTCTACTATAAATTTATTACACGAACTCAACTGGGCCCTCAATGTTGCTAGGCCAATGATGGGCAACCTTTTGAGCTTGGTGTGTCAAAAATTCGCCAAAAAACTGAGTATAACTCCAGTGGTGTGTCACTTTGAGGAAAAAAACCCCATAATTTTCCAATATTTATAGTTTAAATAATAAAAATGTATAATTGTAATATATAACTGTATTTAATACATCAAAATAGGCAAATTAAGATAGGCAGAATTGTCATCTATAGTGCATAGAATGTCTATACTACACTATAACAAATGTTTCATCCTCAGCATGCAGCCCAGTACTTCTCTGTATGTGGCCACATGCGGCCGCGTGTCATTGAAAATGTGCTGACTTGCGTGTCATAGGTTTGCTGTCACCATCCTATTATATACCTCCTTTATCAACTTGCTATACTATTCTTCACAGAGGTTCTTCCTGACCTTTTTTTTTTTTTAAACCCTTACCTTCCATCTTAGAATCAATAATATATATTGGTTCCAAGGCATAAGAATGGTAAGGGTAGGCAATGGGGGGTCAAGTGACTTGTCCAGGGTCACACAGCTGGGAAGTGTCTAAGGCCAGATTTGAACCTAGGACCTCCCGTCTCTAGGCCTGGCTCTCAATCCACTGAGCTACCCAGCTGCCCCCTCCTGATAGCCTTCTAATTGATCTTCATGTCTTAAGTCTCTTTCTACTCCAATCCATTTTTCCACTCAGCTGCCAAAATGAGAATGTATCTAAAAACTTTACATATCTCAACTATGAAACTGCTTCTATTCTGTATATTTCTTGTATGTGTCTTGTTATATACATATTCTCTCTTGTATTTAGAATTCGAGCTTCTTGAAAACAAGATTAGTGATTTTGCCTTTCTTTTTCCAGTGCTTAGCACAGTGTAAATGTTGAATTTTTGATAATTTACCTAAAGCCCTTATGAAGGAGTTGGGTTTGGCTTTACCAGTGTTTGGCATGGTATTATTTGAAGGGCATTAGGAAGGGTTATATACCCTCAAATATCACTGCTTATTACAGGTAGGTATCTGTGTTTTGACTACTAGGGGATTTATCTCATTGGATGCCTTCAAGGGTCCAAGGTATTAGAATGCATAATCTTCAGAAGAGGTAGTACTTTAAACTGATATTAGTGGAGATTAGCAGCCTTTGGGCTATGGAAATGGAAACTTTGCTTGATCCAAAAGTTATTATGTAAGCACGAAGGTGCAAAGACAAATGACCTAATATGTCAATATTGAGAGGATTTTTCACTTTTCAAGGACAAAAATAATGCATTTCTTCTTAATAATTTTTTAAACAACTTTCCAATCTGGATACTGCAAGATAGAAGTTTTTCTGCTTGTCTTATTGTGATAAGTTTATTAGCTAAGTTTCTGTTCATTTAGGCATGCTATTTTAATAATCACACTATTCTATGAATACTTCCTTTATACATGAAACATTTTTTATAAATGGCAAGATAAAATTTTCTTTCTGAGCTCTGCTGACCTAAGAACAGATTTTGAGTTTGTGCTCCATTTAATTTTTGAATAATGGAATTTGGGTAATAAGGCCACTGGAGAATGATTGTTTTTCTAGTTGTCACCTTAAGGTATCCAGTGATAATTAAATTACTGTAAATTTCTATTCATGTTAGAATCAATTTTTTTAACTGTGCCATAAAAATTTGTTGGTAATAATACCTCTAAGGACTTCATGGAAGGTATAATAACAACAAAAAATCACACCCCTTTAATTACCTCTGAAATGAAACTTTGTTAACTAGTGAATTTTTCTTGGCTAAAAAACTAAATTGAGGGGGTAGCTGGGTAGCTCAGTAGATTGAGAGGCAGGCCTAGAGACGGGAGGTCCTAGGTTCAAATCTGGCCTCAGACACTTCCTAGCTGTGTGACCCTGGGCAAGTCACTTGACCCCCATTGCTTAGCCCTTACCACTCTTCTGCCTTGTAACCAATACATAGTATTAATTCCAGAATGGAAGGTAAGGATTTAAAAAAAAACCCTAAATTGAATGAATTCCTATATGTTATACAGGAGAAAAAATGTGTAGGTACTCTGGAAAGAGTGAATCATTGTCAAAATTTATGGGACTAGGCTATTTTAGAGTTGGAAGGATCCTCAACAATGATCTAGTCACTTTATGTAAAAGGACACAGTGGCTCAGAGAATTTAAATGACGTGACCTTGCCAGAAAGATTTTAAAAGTTGTTTCCAGGAAATACCAATTCTTTTACTTTGTCATCTATTTTACCCTACTATCTTTCTATCTGATGATTGATTTCTCATTATATTTCTTAAGCAAAAATAATACATCTTTGCCATTTGTCTTTACAAATCCAACAAATCTTTTCCATAATTAAATATTTAAAAAAACTGACACTGGACAAGTGGGATTTTCTTGACATAATCTTTATTGAAGCATGGAACTTTAGTTTATTTCACCCTAGAGTGAAATTGCATTTATGATGATAGACAATTCAGGGCTGTACAACCATTATACTGTTGCTGGTGTAGGTACAACTTTATCAGAAGATACAAATATGACCCGCAAGAGAAACAAGTCACAAAGAGAACACGATGAAAACGTCCACTGTTTTACAAATCACTCTGTTACCACAAACACAAAATGGCAGTTACTGTTAGTAAATCAGCCACAGAACATGGTATTTACCTTTAGATAAGGAAATGGGGAATTTTGGGTGGGGGTGGGTGGGGAGGTTGTGCTTTATCCACAGTCCTTTAGTAGAAAAAAAAATTTAGGTCATTCTTATCCACGAAACAACGCTAACCCACAGATATACTGAAGAGTAATATTAAAGGAGATAGCAATGTCTTTACAAGTGTCTTTTCAATCATAAATTTCTGTTTGCTTCCTGCACGATATCAGAGTGTAAGTAGCCCCAAAAAATCAGCAGCAAAATATTACAACAACATAACAAGTCAATACAGTGCCAATGTGTTATGTTGTAGAAGAGAGAGTACATAAAGGACAAACAATGATAACTTAATCATATAAAACATGATACATAGCTGAAATACAGTCCACTTAAATAGCTATGTGACCAAGAATGTTAAATACTGTATTAAATGTCATTTTAAAACGTAAAATCTCTTAAGTTTTTGTGCTTAAAGTTTTTTTCCTGTTAAACAGTTAGTTGCTTACTTCCAATACTGCCACTGTAACTGATATTACAACAGATCACAATTTTCACAGACACGTCAACATTAAAACATTTAGCTATGAGAAAATAAGTCACTTCTCATTAGTTCACAGTGTGAAAAAGTGGTGTACACTCTGTCTGGAGAAAAGCTTTCGTTAGTCTTCAAGCCTTTCACAGAAAAGTCCTGATACCAGATGCAGTGCTAGATTTAGAAGATTGGAAAGCAACACATCACATGTTGGGAGGAAAAATAAAACAATTTGTTTCTTCATGGGTATCGTCTGAGTGATCTTCGTCTTCTGTTGTAGAAATGCCTGAGCCCATGTTGTCGTGAAAAATTCATCATGTAATTTTGTTTGCGAGTGCTATTAAAAGGAAGTAGGGTAGGGAAAAAGAGAAATGTAAATATCATTTAAAGCAAAATTTGCTTGGGGTCCTGAATTTGATTACTTCCTGGCCTCCTTAGCTTCAAGTCTCAGCTAAAATACCAAAATTTACAAGGAGTTTTTTACTTGTCCTCTTCAATCTTAGGGATGTTCCTCTGAGATTGCATCCAGTTTATCCTGCATATACTTTGTTTGAACATAATTGTTTGCTTGTGGTCTACTTTGTTAGATTGCGTGTTCTTTAGGGTTTTGGACTGTTTTTAACCTTCCTTTGTATGCACAACGCTTCATGCACAATATGTGCTTTAAAATGTTTCCTGAATTGACTTGTTGCTATATTTGGAAATTTCCTAGGGCAGTTGGACAACCTGGACATCACCATTCAGAAAAAGATTAATTAAACACATTTATGCTTTGTAAATTCAACAGAAATTCTTATTTCTTATAATCTGTTATAATCAGTTATCCAAACTGGTAAAGATATTATATTCCCTAGCATAAACTAATTGAATCTACTCTTAAATTTTCTACACTTGAATTGTTGCTGTTAATATTCGCTTAATTCAAATTATTTTTTGACTGGGAAGAAGTATACCTATTATACCCCTTTTCTTCTACATTGGTAGCCTTTGAAAAGTAGAGCTGCAAAATTATCTGTCTCCTTTAGCTCTTCTTACCATACAAAACTTTTTAATTCCTTTTATTTATTTTTTGGTATCTGCTTTGGATTGAATGTTCTGTACTTTCATATGGAGAAATGTAGAAGTAGCTCATTCTTAGAATGCTGGACTGCACTCTGTGATACTTCCCTCTTTAAACAGTAAACAATTATGGCCAGACTCTCCCTTTCTTTGTTCGTCATAGTATTTTTGTGGAGGTCCCCACTGCCTGTATTGTGGTTTTCCTTATAAAACTGATATGGTACTGCAGAGATTCATCATTAGAATAGATGGATAACCAGAATATGAGATAGAAGAAGATGCTGAGAAGATGCTAGAAAAACATCATTTATACAGAGAATCTTCTTTTTAAGAAGCGGAAACAAATTGCAAGTAGATCTAATGTATTGATAAAAATTAATATGCATTCATTAAGTATCTACTACATGCATGGAAGATGACAGGTAAAGCTACCATATATAATTTATCAGTTTTCTTCTTAAACTGCATACATACTCTTAGATACTTTTAATGAAATATTCTTTATAAGACCTCTGGAAGCAAATGGCAACTCTCAAGCATATACTAAGTTTGTTAGGCAACGGTTACTAACAGTTACTAATACTGTATACTTTTCCAAGCTACTAAAAGTATCTGTTTCCCAAAACATCACTGATTTTGTTGACAATTGTTATGATCCTGACCCCATTTCTAACATTATCTCATGGTTCCACAGAAGCTGTTGTAAATGGATTAATATAACTATGATATGAGAAGGTTGCTAGACTTAGTCATTAAATTAAAATCTTGCCTCAGACACTTACTGTGTGATTTTGGGCAACATTTTACTTCTCTGTGGCTCAGCTTCCAGATCTGTAAAATGAGAGTTGGACTTGACAGCTTCTAAGGTTCCTTCCAACTCTAACTCTATAGTCCTGTACCACAGATGTGTGTATCATTAGTGTGTGCATAGGAGATGAGATGGTAAAGGGTTCATTTTTGACTGAATGATATAGTTCTTTGGCAATTAGTGATTGCAGTACTGCCAAGGTATCTGAACTAAAATTTTTGGATTTTAATAGAAAAAAAGGAAAAAAATCAAGAAGTAAGGTTTTTCGAAGAGAATGAAAATGTTACTGTTACATTGCATTTTAAAAATCAGATTTATTTAATCTAAAGCACTAAGATCTACAAACATGTTTTTTACTGTTTATAAGAAAGCATAGCTGTGAAAATTATTTTATGAAATATTTAAACACTAACTTTTAGGATTTTTTACTTGATAGTTATAAGAAAAAAAGAGTCCAAAATATTTTTGATAGTCTTCTAACTTCACAGCTAACAAAATGATGAGAATTATAGGTTGGATTACTCAATCTCATCTAGAAGTGCTTGGTAGAAAAATACAAAAATCAGATTTTGTCTAAAATTTTTAATTTCTGAGTCTAATTTGGGAAAATTAGTTACTTCTTATTTCGACAGGCAACCCTCTAAGAGTTATAATTCTTTTAGCCTTATAGTAGTCATGAATAATGATTCTCAGTAGGATGTCAGTCAAATAAAAAACATTTATTAAATACTTGCTCTGTGAAAAACATTAGAACTGTGAAAATTGCTGAGAAAGTATTGATCTACATTGTTAAAGAAAGCTCTTCACCCACATTTTTGTACACTGACAAAATGACAGAAATAACTTATCTGTAAAAGTTTTTTTCAACTAGGTCCATAACTGGTTTCATTTCTCCATTTGAGATTTGTCTGTGACATGAACATGCCAGTTAGATTGATAACTGATAGATATTTATCACAAGTAAAATTCTCTACTTTTAGGTGGCTTTACTGATTGCTTAAATGTAGTAGACTTTATTTTTATAAAAAGTGAAATGGCCAGATGTGCTGGCTTTTTGCATAGGAAACTGTTTTTTCAAAACATCTGATTCATATTCCTTCTTCTCCTTTCCTTTTGTTAGCATCATACTAGGTCTTGGGCTGCCTCCAGCATCCTCTCCTTCATCTGCTGAGCTAATCTTCCTAGAACACTGTTTTCATCACATTATTCCCAAACTAAAAAACTATGAGTGCATATTCTCCTGGCCTACAGAAAACATCCAGGCTCCGTAGTCAGGCAGCCGCCCACAATCTATCATCACCAACCTACCATTCCCACAATTCTATATACCACCCTTTGCTCCAAGAAAAAGTATTTTGTTTTGTCTACCTTCTGCTGTATGCATGCCTTCTGAATTTTTTGCTCATTCCATACCCACCTCAAATGATCTTTGCTTATTGAAAATTTAACCATCCTTCAAGGTCCCCATTGAAATTCCACTTTCCCTTTTTCCTAACCAACACAACAGAAGTGATTTATTCCTTCTCTGAACTCTTACACTAAAGTGCTTTTGTCTATACCATTCTTATGTTGGCTTGTATTATTATTTATATCCAAGGCTTATTTATCTCTTTATTCCCCCCATTGTGTTTGGCACAGTATAGGTTCTAAATAAATATCTGTTGATTGATTTCCTGAGAACCATTATTCATTACTATTATAAGAAGTATAATTACTATATTAAAAATTTGTTAAGTTAAATGTAATTAAAGTTATTCAAGTGCCTGGAATTGAAGCAAAAAACAAGGTTGTAAATTTAGAACTGAGAAGAATAAACATTTTTTAAATACAAAGTTCATGTGATTGTAATCTCAATGAAAAAAAGTTTATGTTGTATTGATTTTCTTAGTTTGATACATTATTCATTGACACCAAAGCAATTTTCTTAAATGATTATATAATTATCATAGTGCTCCATACAGCACTTCAAATTTATTCAATCAACATTTATTTGAAAAGATTAATCATGGCACTTTACATTTCTAGTTATTAGAGCCCTGAGACTAATGTCAGAAGCTTATATTTTTTGTTGTAGTTTTGATGATTTAAACATTCTTCATTGAACAAATTTATGTAATCATGACATATTATTTGTACCTCACCATTTCTCTCATATGTCTTTCTCTACCCACTTGGCCACTACCCTAGTTCACATCCTCATCACATCTTGCCAAGACCATTGTAATAGCTTATTGACTTCTCACTTCAATTCATTTTTTATTTGGTTGCCATATTGATTTTTCTACAATATAAGTTTGACCATGTTACTCCCCTGCTTAGTAACTCCTGGGAATCCCTATTATCTCTAGAGCCAAATATAAACTCCTCTATTTAACACTTAAACTCCTCACAGTCTGTTTTTAACCTACCTTTCTGAACTTATACATTATACTTAATAATTTCTTTTCATATTCCCTATGGTCCAACCAAACTGGTCTTCTTCCTGGTTGTTCATCCATAGTGACTTTTTTCTTTACCTTTGCACTGGTTGTCACCTAACCCTTTTCACTTCTGCTTCTGAGAACCCTTCATCTTCAAGACAACTCACATAACACCAACATGGGCCTCTTTCCTGGCCTATTTTCCACATTAAAATCATCTTATAAAGATGTTGCAAATCTTTGTCTATCTGTGTAAGTTGCATTTCCAATAGACTATATCAAAATATTAATCAAAATATTATTGACAGGTCTTTGCTTGAATATGTAAATTAAGTAATGTATAGTAAGGAAGTTTCTATAGTGCTATATAGTGTTTGCTCAAACGCATGTCCTAGTAGTCAAAATATTGAAGCAACCAATGTTTTGATCTAGCCTCTCCTTAATACGTGGCAACATTAACAGGCTTTGGAGTAAATTGCATATAAATCTAATGCATTAGGGTTTTCTAATTTCCAAGCTAACACTCTGGTTATAAGGCAAACATTTGGGAAATCAAAATAAAACTCTTTCCAAATTTCTAGAAAACTACTTAGTAAGCTGATATAGTCACTGAAAAATTTACTGCACCTTCCAAGAACCTAACTTACTATTAAGGTATTTAGGAGAATTTTGATAATGATAAACATGACAGGCTTCTTTTAAAGGCAGTGATCCATACTGCTTTTTTGTTATATTTAATGTGTTTTTGAAACAGATCCATGGGGTTGCCTCTCTGATTAATATAATGAAATATAATGGAGACAGTACCAGGCCTGAAAGAAAGTATAAGGATTCATTCTTTCACTGAGATTATAGTGGTAACCAGATTTAATTACAAATTCAGAGGAAGTATGTAATATTCATCCCTAAGTCACACTGATAGGACACTCTAATCTATCTTCAGTTGATTCCGGTAATGGCCAGAAAAGGCATAGTTAAAAAAATCTTGCAAAATTATCTGTGATTGTTTGAAAGAAAACAGAATGAAATACAGTGGATCCTTGGAATCAATGAACTTTTTTTCACTAGGAGTTGGGAATTTGGATAGCATGCTGAATAACAAAACACAGGCATGGAAAGCTCCTTGAAATAGTCATTATGACTCTGGCCCTTCATTTTTTGTTCAATTTAAAAAAATCAGGTGGTTTTTGAAAGGGTGCATTTTCTAATGAAATGGAGGATGATGCAGATAGGGAAATAACGTCAGATTATGAGTATTGAAACCTTTTAATGATGTTATTAACTTCATAGCCAAAGCAAATGTTGTATCCACAGTAAAAAGAAAAGTTTTGCATTGGATACAAAGATAAGAAGTCACTTAATTGTGAGGTAGCACAGTGGTTTGTACAGGTGAGTGTAAGTCTAAATGAACTATATGACTGTTATTCATACTCACCAATGAAATGCTACTGCATTTCTCTGGGGTCAAAGCAATAGAAGCAATTGTGAGTCCTATGCTTTCTTACCTAATTCTTTCATAAAACTCATACCTTCATTTTTTAGCTTTTAAAATATAAAAAAACACTGTTTTGCATATACCAAAAGTGCTCAATCTGACCAAAAAGTAGGAAATAGAATTTACCAGTATAATGGATGAAAGGCTCTATATCTATAATGAAATACCACCTTCTCCCTTTGCCCCGCACCCCCCACCCACCACCCCAGAGTTAATTTTTAAACATAGGCTTAAGACATTTTGTAATGGTAATTTTCCTATTTTTGTCTCCTTCAAGGACAGTTCATTAGGATCTCAAGATTTGTATGTGGTCAAGAGTGACAGATTGGCTATGCCTTGCACATGCTTTATTGATTCAAATATATAGGTTTCACTTAAAAAAAAAGCCAAACCTGTCTAGTTTAGGTAAAACCAATGTGACATATAATCATTATTTTTTAAAGTATCCCTAAATGTTGTGTTTTCTCTTTTTTAGAGAGCCCATTTTAGAGTTGGGCTATTTATATATTTAGGGACATCATTTATTCAAAACCTGTAAGATATGGTATGTAGAAATATGGAGTTAAGTTATAAATAGTTTAATTAGTTTGACTGACAATTTTTATTTTACCTGGAAAGACATTTCAAAGATTGCCAGTCACCTCATTCATTGAATAGATTTTCTTCATTGGCAAAGTTATCTTGTTCCCCATCCACCCCACTTAATAGGTGAAATTGAAGAAGTTTCACTACTAAGCATTCTCCAACATTCAATAATAGCACTTACCTTACTCTAGTGTAAAACCAATGACAGCAAATAATGAAATATAACATAAGTTAAAAAATGCCTTTCAATGCATGCAGCACTGTGATTAGTCATAAAAGTCTGATGAGGCTTAGAGGCAATATAGGATTTTTCATCTCTTTTGAAAATAAAAATGGAAAAAAATTATTTCTTATTCTTTTAAAACCAGTGTATATATAGTAATCTTTTCTACATGATACAACATGCAATATTTGCTCATAACCATATGTCAAAATACAAATAGCTATAGAATTACATTTGGCATAAATGTTATGAATTAAGAACAAATGTTAAAGTAATAATGTAACAACTATTCTTATTGTTTTAATCAATTGTTCGTTATTTTACAACAAGCTTATTTCTAAAGATACTAAAACAATAAATAGGAAAGCCCTCTAAACTAGATCATAGAATTCAGATTTAAATACAGGACAAATCTACTTTGTAGCAAGTCCAGTATACTTTTTAAAAAACAAATCATTTGTGCCAAAAATATGACTATCTTGAAAATGAATAGCATGATGGGATGGTGATGGTGGAACTAATATACTTATCAAAATGTGATAAATGCTTTTTGGACTGTAGTTGATGGTACATTATTTTTCCATTCTTAGGAAATCTGATCTGAATGAACTTTTGGAAACATTTTAAAAGATTCACTATTTACAAAGAAATTACTTTCAATATATACATGCAAAAATTGTGCTACTTTATTGTGCAGAGATGACAGGTTGTGACTTGGACTTGGACAAAGGATAATGAAATGTGCAAATGAACTGCATAGTTTGGTGTGGGAAGTTCTTAGGATACAAGAAGGAGTCCCTTGCAAAAAATGCTCTTAAGAGTGGCAGGGCATACTTTTTTATCCTAAGAAGAACCTCCACCAGCATGGATCTTGTGAGGGATCTGCCCAAAATGTATTCATAAATGTTTTCTGGAGAGAAAATATTCTACACTAGCTAACAAATTCAGACATTCTCCCCTTCCCCTTTGCTTGGTAGCTGTTTCGCACCATGTCACTAACTTTGTAATGTGAAACATTTGCTTCTTGATACAACTAACGAGGCTGGGATGAGGATAGTTCAGTTCCTCAAGAATTTATAGTTAGCAGAATAACAGGGACTAATTTCATTCTCAAGCACCTCATTTTTATTGAGAAGTATTAGAAATGGAAGTTATGTTTTTCAAGCAACTATTGGCTAATAAACAGGTAAGTTAAGCGTCCAAAAGATGTTTAAATTGTTTACCCCTATTTAAGAAACTGAAATCTTTACAACAAAATTTTCTAAAATTAAATAGAACTACTCATAATAAGACTCATCCAAATAATTATTAGGTAATCTAATTTAAGGTGAGTCAGCATGGCTTAATGGACAGTTTTTTAGGTGTATGACCCTGGGAAAGACACTTAACCCCTTAATCCCTTTGGTAACTCTCTAATAGTACAAGTTGCAGAGGGAGGATCAACCTCTTTTGGTAGACAGAGTTTTCTTATCTGGAAGTTCTTTGCATTGTGAAATCAAAGGTTCAGTCCCTACCTCTAATAATTTTATTCATTAGCTTTCAAACTATCTTGATGTTACCCACTTACTATTATTTTTGTGGTTAATATTGAGGGCAGGGGCTGAGACTGAACTCAGCATAAGATACCATGCTTGACCACTAAATTTACTGTCTAAGAGGCAGAAAGAAACCAAAACAAAAATAAAACAAAAACCTCTGTGGTTTGTCTTGATTTAAAATACAGACATATCTTTCAAAACAAAATAAAACAAATCCCTAAGCAGCAATTAACATCCCCCAGACCCTTAGTTTAATCACATGTTGATAATTATACTTCTAGGAGTACCATTGAGGAAATTACTCTTTCGAGATGCCATTCCCATTTCCAATGAGTAAGGCTAATGTTACTTTAGAAAAAAGTAAGTTTCAGAGAAATTTAATCAAGGGGACTTTCTAGGTGTACTTTTTAATTCCTAAAGAAACACTGGCTGCCACATAAGTAACTGGTGGTACTTTTGGAAGGTAGTATGAGAGCTCTTTAGGTACTTTGGTTCCCTTAGCTTTATATTATAATTTTTAATATTCTTGTGTTTTTCCTTTTATTTTAGACACACAAAATGAATGAATGAATGAAGTTGGCTTATTAAACTATCAGATTAAGTAGGAATTAGCTGACAAATGCTTAAAATATACTTGGAAAATATATACTGGCATAGAAATGTTAAATAGTAAGACAAATGGAAAACATCAAAAATATGGTTCTGAAAATGTAATTTCCTTAAAAGTTAAATCTTTGAAAGGAAAGATAGTCTAAAATGTATTTTAGAAAGAGAATGATTTATTTTGAAGGTGGAAAAAAAGATTTCTCCTTGATCATATTGAAGCTTTTGCCCTCACAATTCATTTGGAAATCTACTAGGCAGACATTTATTGGGGAATAGTTAAGATAAGCTCTTGTGATTACATCTTACTTACTAAACTGTCTAGTTTCATAACTTAAATCATACATTCCCAGATATGCTGAATGCATGACTGAACTGAAATGCTTTTGTGGTATAAAGGTTCCTTAGGAAAACTAAGTTACTGTACCTAACTTTATATTATTTTTCTCCCAAGAGGGGAAAGAAGGGGGAAAATAGAAATAATTCATGTAGCAATAAAAATAATGCTTGAATGTTATGCTACTAAACTTCCTTGAAAAAAGGAATTAACAACATTATAGACTTTTAGAATCATTTGCCCAAGAAGAAAAATGGATGAATCTCTTTTTTAGTGTGTAGAAAAAATAACTGTATTCAATGTATTTTGTAGCAATTCTCATTTCTTTCTTTAAAAAGGGCAAGGGGAGTGTTTTAGTGTACCTGACAGCCAGAGATATGAATGTAGGGTGAGTGTATACAGGACCTCCAGAAAATTTGCAGGATTGCCAAATGATCAGTCCTTTAAGTTCTTAGAATTGTTTGACTTGGGGGTTACAAATGTAGTTACCTTGAAAATCCAGATCACAGCAGCACCAGTGAAATAAATAAGCATTATATTATCTGAACTGTCACTCATAATAATCCAATGTATGTTGATAGTTCTGAAAATGCAATAACCAACAACTCTTTACTGGTCATTACTGAATGACTCAGTCCAAAAAGTTAAATGACATAATTCCCAAGAGTTGTGATACAAGCACTTGCTGTTTATGGCTTTTCAAATACCATGGAACCAATTTAAATCCCTGGACTGAGCAAATGAGGAACTACAAGTTCTCTTTCCAACCCTATCTTTGGATTATTTTGTATTCTGGATATGTACATCCCCTTTCCCTCTGTTTTAAGTCCAATAGGACAGGAATCATAGTGCTATTGAGCTTTTCAACGATAGAAATAAAAAAAGGAATTGCAATTTCATTGAGTAGCTGGGAAGGAAAGAACACATCAAATATTTTCTGTTAATGACTGTTGGAGTCCACAAGGTTAGTAATGTTGAAATAATGTGTTCTCTCTAAGACTGTCAAGAACTAATACTTCCATAGGAACTGATTCAGTTCTGCCAGGGACCAGAAACAATGTGGATTCAAGCTTTTCTTGGCAAGAGATGTATGACTTGAAAACAAAGAATTGGACTGTTATTTTGGGGAATATTTATTTCCTCAACCTCAAGGGAAAAATAATCATGGCAAAATTGCTTTAAATCCTTTATCTTACAAAGATTCATTCCAGAACCCGGAAGGGATTGCTTTAGTAAAATTATTGTCTGTCTGAGCAATACTAATTCAGCCTCTTATTTCATATCAAGGTGAGTCTAGAAATCATTGACCCTCCCTCCATTGCTTTCAGCTTCACCATTGTGTCATAGAGGCAGAGCCCAGCAAGTTGTGTAGAAGCAGCAGAGCGCACAGTGGGGACTGGTGTGAAAACTGTTTTGCTCTTTGGTTTGGGGAGTTGATATGGATGCCATGCAAGCAGGTGCCTCAGTGAAAACTTAGTAAAGAGCTAACTCAAGATTAAATAATTTGGTTCATGGCTATGATGGAAAGAAAAGAAATTTGGTGGTATTCCTACCAATTGATCATTTAAATTTCACTTTCAAAATGACTGAAATCAGCAAAAAAGACTGATTTCAGTGCTTTTGTTTTTTTTTGGTAAACAGAATGAACATTTGAACCTATCTACCGGGAAGATTCGCCTCTCCTTGTCAACCTCGGGGAGCCATCAGTCCGAACCCGTCGAGACATAAGCATTTCAGTTCTACAGGAACTAGATTGTTAGAAAAAAAGCAAGTCATCTCTCTGTGAGGGAACATAATCATTTGGGCTAATTGAGAATGATGAGACCCCTATCATTATATGGGAGAAATGATGAAGTGAAGACACACAATTTGAAGGCTGTGGAAAAGACTTGAGAATGAGAATCATATAAAGTGAATACTTCTCTGAGTCGTATTTTCCCAGTAAAGAGAAAAATGCTTAAGGCATCAGTGGCTAATACGTATTTTTGGATATTTTCATCACTGATATTCTGCATGGAGAGCTAGATAGCTCACTGTTAAACATAGTAAGTACAAATCACCTCATCTGGCAACAAAGTCATGGTACCTTTTTTTCCCTGGTTCTAGAGATTCCTGACATAACCAACTTAGCCAAATTGTAAAACTTTAACATGAAAATATTTCTTATGGAAATTTCTAAGGTACATAGACTACTGCTCTATTTATTACTTTTTTCAGTAATTTGACTAAAATCTATAGGCTTTTTGCTGACATTGAAAGATGTAAGCCAAAGTGATCTGGCAGAGAGCATTGTTCAGGTATAGTTCTTGTTGAGCTTAAAGCATGCCATATCAAAGGAATTTAAAAAAGCCCTCTGAAGTGGATATGGTGTGACATGATTCAGATACTCACAGGACGACTTCAACATGGTCCAAAGCCCACTGATCATGACCTGTTCCATTGTGGCGTGGCTGCCACCAACGAAGTAACACTCCTTTCATTCGTGCCTCTCTAGGGTTATAAACAAAAGGATAAAGCAATTTAAATATGAAAAAGAAGTTTTTCTTTTTTTCTTCTCTAAATGGGGTTTAATTTATGAAATGGAAATATGATTTCAAAAATATAGGGTTTGTATTAGTGGTGTAATGGATAAATACTCCCAAGGGTTTAGAATCTACTTGAGGGACCATGTTAATATAGCATAGTGAAAAGAATACCACTGGGTGTGATATCAGACGACCTGGTTTCCTATACTGACTGCTCTAGTTGATTGTGTCCTTGGGCATATCACCTTATCTCTATGGGCTTCAACTTTTTCTCATCTGTAAAATGATAGGTTTAGTCTATATGACCTTAAAGGTTCCTTCCAGTTTTAAATCTTATTCTTATTATATTTACCCCATGGCATCTAATATAATGTTGCTCAAATTACATCAGATGCTTACTAATGTTGAGTAAAAGATTAGAAAAGGAAGATTGTGGTCAATATGCAAATAGTAATCATAAATGACCAAACAGCAATGTAATTATTTTCCCCTCAATTATTATTTTTCCTTGTTTCCTGTTATGTGCTAAAATAGCTTATAGATTTTTATTTTTCCTTTATTCATCTTTCTCCTCCTCCACAGAAGATGACAAAAGGTATTTGTAATAATGATGTTGGAAATCTGGTACTTACAGAGGAACATTGTAGGATACTCTTTGGGCTTGTATAAAGTCCTTTGGCTGATGCTGTGCAATGACTTGCCAAGTGATGCCATTATTTACACTATATTGGAGTAAAACTGCCTTGTCCACGGTGTTGGGGTCACTCAGATTAGTATTGCAACTGTCTGTCTGTGAAGTGCTTCCAATTTGTAAAACAAACATTATTTTGCTGGAAAGAAATCAAGGAAGATAACTTTTAAGAAAAAAATCAAGTTTTAGGAGTTTGCTCATACATTTTATATATTTTTAATTCTGTCATTCCAAAATCCATATAAAAGAGAAAAATCCAGTTTTCTGACATACAAATTGATGCTATGATTTGTTAGCATTTCTCTTTATGTATTTTATTCTCACAAAGCTTAATTTTGTATTTTAAGAAAATTTTGATTGTTAAGTCTATATGTTTATTATACATGGTGCTTGAAACTTTACTTAGGGGGTATAGCTAAATGCCTCAGTGAACTGAGAGACAGGAGGTCCTCGGTTCAAATCTGGCTTTAGACACTTCCTAGCTGGGTGACCCTGGGCAAGTCACTTAACTCCCATTGCCTAGCCATTATTGCTCTTCTGCCTTAGAACCAATATATATAGTATTGATTCTAAGATGGAAGGTTAGGGTTCAAAAAATACTGAAATTCCACTATCCTTTTGGCCAAACAGGCTACTGAGGATGTTAACAGAACAATGAAATAAAAACACCTCCACTCCTGAATCTCTACCCTTCAGTCAATGTGTGCCCAGAATCATAAATGGATTATATTAGTAATTTAAGTCAAGTAAAATTGGGAAGCCAGATCAGTTGTGAAAATAAACTATACTAAAATTAAACCATATTTGGATTATATGCATTTTGATAATGTATTCTAAGGATCCACCCCATTTCTGTGATTAGAAAACTGGCTTTATATATATCCAGCATACTATTTTCAGATCTGAATGTAAGCATCATTACCTTGCTCGGGTGAGGTCCAGTGGTTTTGTAACAGCTTGTCTTATCTGACATCCATTAAAGTACAGTGAGTCTCCATGGGCATAGGGAGACAGCTGTCCACATCCATTTCCAATTACACCACCTTGTATGGTTTCCCAATTTACTTCAGTGACTCTTTCTGACTCAAAATTATCCTTAATGTAACTGGGAAGGTCATGGCTAAAAACAGAACAGTCATCCCCTGGAAAGTGGAAAAAATAATCATTGTAAGAGCAAGCTGGAAGAATCACCAGAGAGCAGGAACAAACAAAATGATGGTTTAGTACATTATGAGTATGACTAGAATGACAAAATATGAACTGTAGTTCTCCTCTATTCAGGACACTCTTATCTACTTGTGGAGTTGTGACAATCCTTAATCTTGAAGTCAGTGTTTTCTAAAATCCGCAGATGTCAAAAGCAGTTTTTTAAAAAGCACCTATTACTCAAGTGAATGTATATGAAATATTATGTATCTTTGGATACATATCATGCTGGCTGATGATGATTATAAATGGATGTTACAGAAGAATTGGGGCATATCTGCTTGAATAAGTTACCTCTGCATGAGAGTACTACTTTGATTTAATAGTAGACAAATAGAGGTTTTTTGGATTCATTTACTTTTTAGTGTCATGGTGAATCACAACAGGTCTTCAAGGAATCAATCACAGAAAAGACCTTTTATTTGATGAAGTATCTAATGTATGCCAGGCACTGTGTTAAACTCAGGAATATAAGGAGAGGTCAAAACAGAATTCCCTGCCTAGTAGTTTACTCTGCAATGGGTGCTATACAACATGTAAATAAATAGGGATGTAAATGATATATCCCAACTAGACATAAGGTAATCTTAATGTTAATTAGTCCATATCACCCACATTTGCTTTTTAGTTTCACATACACTTGGTACTTGAAGAATCCCTTCTCGGTCTGACTTGAAAGCAAATTGTCCTTGATAAGACAGGGCAGACCCAGTTACAAATAAAATGATATAGATATTGGGAAGGATAAAAATGATAGTGGAGTTTGGAAAGTGAACTCCAGAGTATCCTTGATTTGACTGAAATTAAAATTTGGCAAAGAGGCACCAGGAAAGCTCTAAGATAATCTAATGCAAAGGGAGAAAGGCTAAAAAGCAAAAATATGAACTGCCCAAGGAAGCTAAGAAAAGCCAGTACAAGGAGATCCTACTCTTAGTTTTAGGTAGATGAGCCCATTTCTTTGTTTGCCACTGCTGAACATATCCTTGGGTCCTTAATGACATTGAATTCCTCTGCTTCTCCTTCTAGCTGATCTCTGAAAAGTTTTCTCTGCTGCATCATCTAGGACTTGCCCCTAGACATGGGGCTCTATCCCAGGTCTTTTTCCCTTCCTACACTTTTACTCTTGGTGTTTCCTTATTTTAAAAAAAATCTAAAGTCTATTCTGCATTCTCCCTTAATAATCATTGGCAATGTATCCTAATGCATTAGATAATGTATGTATAATACTTTGCAAACCTTAATGTATTGTATAAATGTTAATTATTATTTCCCAAAACAGAGGTGTCAAACACACAGCCTACTACGAAGTGTTGCTGAACCACATTATGATGTAATTGGGAAAAACTTAATTGAAGAAATATATAAAACAGATGATATTTAATTTAAAAACTAAGTCAATATATGTCCCTTATGTACAGATGAGTAGTCTCTGTTTCTATTCAAGTTTGATATCCCTGCCTTATAGCAGTGGTGTCAAACGCAAATAGAAAGTTGACAGGCAATGTATTGACTTAGAAATCGACCATTAACCTTATCTACATTGTGTTGTATTTTTATTTTATTAAACATTTTCCAAATCATTTTAATCTAGTTCCCCAGAGGAGTTTTGCAGGCCCTTGGACAACTGCTCTGGAGGACTTAACCCCTTCACTCCTCCAAAATTCCCCCCCCCCCCCGCCCCGAGCTGTCCTCTAGTCTTGGCTCCAACCATGCCTCATTTCTTTCACTGGCCACTTTGTGAAAGTCTTGGGTTCAAATCTAGCCTCAGATACATCCTCGCCGTGTGACCCCAGGCAAATCACTTAACCCTTATTGCTAGCCCTCACTGCCCTTCTGCCTTGGAACCAATAGTACTGTCTTTTTATGCATGCTTGTATCCCCAGCACTAAGAAAAATGCCTACCATGAAGTAAAGGCTCAATAACTACTTTTTCATTTATTTATGCATTCTTATCCTAATAGTAAGAAGGGATGAATTTAGACAGTACACTGTATTGGACAGGAAATTCAGGAGTTCTGACCTTGAAAACTTTCATCACAGATGCAGACAGCCCCAGTTGTACAGTACCCATGGCCACTGCAGAGTTTGGGACAGGCTTCTCCTATGTAGACATGATCAATTCCCCAGCTTTGCTTTTCAGCTTCTTCTCCTTTCTGGATCCAGCGGAATTGTGTTGCACTATAAGGAAAAAAAGGACTGATATTACACAGAATTATCATGTAGTAACAAGGTCAGTTTTCCCAGAGGAAATCTCTAGAGTAGTACTGTTATAGGTTCCAAATTTGTGTTTGGGTATGATAATTGTGAGGTAGCATTGTCAGGTACCATGCCATTTATACAAAATAAAATTGGAGACCCACGTTTTTATTTTCTCCAAATGATTATTGATTCCTTAACGTAAAGCATTTCTGGAAAACACAATTGCCAATTTTTTGTTTTGGTGGGATAGGGGCTAGACTTGTGGTGTCTTTGGTACAAGAAACTCTTGGGTGAGGGAACTTCTTCTACCACTATAGGCTGGCAACTGGACTATCTCAGGAATAGTCTTGTAGAGCTTTTTTGATCCCTGAGGGCATAAGTGATATATATATATATATATATATATATATATATATATATATACACACACCCAGGGTTACACAGCTAGTAGGTGTCAGTCAGGACTTGAACAGCTCCCAAGCCACCTATCAACTACTTCAGATTGCTGTTTGAAATGAAAATTAAAACTACCTTTTAATTTTTACAGATTTCCCCAGATCTTCAAATGCGCTTTGCAGAGATGGTCTGACAGTTTTATGAGGAGCAGACCTTTTGGAGCCTACCTGGAAGAAACATGATCAGGCAACTGGATGGTTATCCTTTTCCAGCTGGAGCTGTTGACAGAATTATAGATAGTGGCTTCATGGAACTGAAAAGGAGAACAGCCAATGCTATTTGAAGATGAAGGGAGGCATTGTGTCTGGACAAGCTGCCACGAATCAGATCTACCAAAAAACAAAGAAAATACATTAGAATAACCTTAAAAAAGGAGAAAGGCAGCAAGCTTGGCTAAAATATCACAGTGGTGAATTTGGGGTTAAATTAAGATAATTTAAGATTATTTGATACATTTTAATACACATGATGAATAAATAAATTATAATTATTTAATGGAGATAGGCTTATAATTTGATGATCTAGTTAGTTACATGTATACTTTAAATATAAAGCTACATAGAGTACAAGTATCCTTTTGACATCATGGGTTAGGGGGTACAGCTACAGCACTCTCATGATCTGGAAATTCCATGGAAAAATCTTTTGGCTTGCCTCTTTGTACCAGAGAAGAAACATGAAATGTTCTTTTATGAGAGATTGTTATTGTAAAAGAAATTGTGTATACTTATTGTATTGACAGATAAAATGTGTTGATATTATACAGTATTCTACATATATTTTATGTATTTCTGTGTTTCTAAACTTTTTCTGTTTCATCTGCTGGCTTTTGCATGTTGTCTGCAGCTTGCATAAAACTTCCCCCAAATTTCCATTTTTTCTTTTATGCCAACCTGTGATATACTGACACTTCACTGGGGGAAGTCACAATGTAGAAGGCATCCCTGTGTTATAACTTATTTTAATAGTCATTATGATACTATTACAATGGTTTTCACCTGACCTTTCCAGTTTAAATACATTTAAGCCATAACCAAAATTCTCCTTTAAAAAGCAATTCACACAGCAAAACCCCTTTCTAATACAGTTTTGGGCAAGGGGACTAATATCTACACTATAGCTTAAGGTGATAATAGAGATTTTTGCTGGATGTTGATTGTTGTGGTTTTTTAATGCAGGAATATTCAAATCTATACAATGAGAAACTATGTAAAAAAAGACTTTATAATAATCATAAACAAAAATTATCCTATTAGCTTTAAAATAAAATTTTATTAGCTCCCTCAGCATCACACTCCAAGTAGTTTTATCTTTATGAGGATAAGATACCTGGGTAAAAAATACACAGATTCCTCTACTTTCCACTGATCTTTCAACTCCTTTGAAATCTGACTTCTGACCTCATCACTCTGATGGAAACTCATTATTGGTGATCTCTAAATTGCCAGATTTGTGCCTGCAGTTCTCATCTTTTACACCATTCTGCAATATGTTGACCACCTTCCTCCTCTGATACTTTCTCCTTCCACCTTTCTGTCCATTTTTTCCCCTGGTTAGGTTTCAGCCCATAAGTGTGGGAATAGCTTATCCTGGCCTCTTTTCTCTGGTTGCATTTGACCATCTATCTATGAAGATGAATGCCAGATCTCCATATCCAGCCAATAACTTTCTCTTGAGCTTTATTTTACATCACCAACTGCCTATTAAAGATTTTTAACTTGATGTCCCTTAGATATCATAAACTCAAATCTAAAACAACTCACTGTTCCCTTGACTCTCACCCTTTACTTTTTTCTAACTTCTTTCTTCCTGTGGAGGGCACCACCACACTTCTAGTTAACCAGACTACAAACTTGGAATAATTTTTTTTTAAACCCTTAACTTCTGTGTATTGGCTTATAGGTGGAAGAGTGGTAAGGGTGGGCAATGGGGGTCAAGTGACTTGCCCAGGGTCACACAGCTGGGAAGTGGCTGAGGCCGGGTTTGAACCTAGGACCTCCTGTCTCTAGGCCTGATTCTCAATCCACTGAGCTACCCAGCTACCCCTGAATAATTTTAATTCTTTATTAGTCACCATCCTAGATAAGCCCTCATTGTCTTTCTCCTTGACTATTGCAAATAACTTTTTAGTTGATTGTCGTGCATTTCCCATTCAGCTCTATATAGCTGCCAAATTCACCATATCACTACTCCCCACCTCAAGAAAATCCAGTGGTTCCTAAGTTGCTATGGGATAAACAGACTCCTATTTTTGTCATTTAAAGCCCTTCAGAACCCTGCTCCAGCCTCTCTTTCCACACTTATTTGTACATTCCTCTGATTCATGAATTTTCTATTCCAGCCAAGTTCTACTTGCTATCCGTCATAAGATATTCCATCTCCAATCTCTGTGCCTTTTTCCAAGCTATCCCAAATTTCATGTCTGGAATCCTCTCTTTTCTTTCCTTTACCAGATAGAATCCCTAGATTTGTTCAAGGCTACCTTCAAGTGCTAGCCTGATCCCTCCTCTGTTTGCTGGTGCCACCCAATGCTGGAACTTATTTTGCGTTTACTATGTTTTTATATGTTCATCTTTATGCTGCTTTTCTTCAGAAGAATGTAAGCTCCTACAAGGTAGGAATTGTTTGGTTTTTGTCTTGGTATTACTACTATCTACAGCATGCCTGGCAAACTTTAACACATAAGATACACATTTATTTAATGAATTTATAAAGAAAGCTTATAAGAAATTCTTCTAAACTTAGGTGAAATTTTTACTGTTTAGACTAATTTAAAAATGAATAATGAGATATCTTACTAACCTTGTATCCTTAGTATATTCTAACATTACAGAATGGAGGTCACCACAAGAACTGGCTTCACATCCCACTACAATCTGAAACAAATACAAATGGGCATTTAATATCATGAATTATATACCACAATATACCCCTACTTGTCACCAGAGTCAGTCGGTCAACTTGAAGATTTAGAAAACGTGCTTGGAAACCAAAAATGCATAATTTAAATCTTATTAAATCAGTATAACTTTAGAAAGATCAGAAGGTTTAAAAAAATACTAATTCCAGTTATTTAATGCAACACTTAAAAAAAGAATTTGGGGAAAGAAGAGGGGAGGATGTGGCCTGAAACAATACAGTTGAATAGAAAAAAGGAATAAGAAAGATTTGAGAATTATGAAAATGCGGTGTCATAGCTATTAAGGGAGGAGAGGATATTAAGTTCTGGTAGTCAGTGCCATGGGGAGAATCATTGAGTATGAGGACAAGCTACTGGATTTATTGATAAGGAAAAGAGGTGCATTTAGTAGAGTGGGGAGATGAATCAAATGATGAGATGCCGAGGACTGAGTGAGTCATGAAGAAGTGGAGGCAGAATGTGGACTATTTCTAGAAATGTGGTAGTAAAGGGGAGGAGGGATCAAATGATAGCTTGAAGTAGTAACAAAGTTGAAGAAAGGCTTTCCCCCCTTCATTATGGATGGAGGAAATGAGCATGTTTTATAGAGTAGGGGGAGAGGAGAAAAGATTACAGAGGGGCTGATGAAGCAAAGCAACAGGGGAGATAAAGAAGAATAAAATCCAAGGTGCAGGTTGAGGGGTTAGCCTTGGAGGGGAAGACTACCTTGGTCTGATACCAACCTTGTGCCCATTTACTCATCCATCCAACCTTCCATCTGAATTAAACATATACTCACTAAGACTTTAAAAACACACTTATGAGTTGTGAGTCCCTACAAGTCTTTTGGACACAAGCATATTTGAAAGCTAGAGATGTAGAAAATAATCATAGTAAGAACAACAGTAATAGCATTCATATATTGCTTTAATGTTTAGAAAGCACTTTACAGTTATTATGTTATTTGATCCTCACAATAGCCCTGTTATGATTGTTCTTTTATTATTATTATTTTATGGGCAAAGAAATTGAAGCAGTCAGATTAAGAGTCTTGCCCAAGGTCCCACAATTAGTGTCTAAAGCCGTCGAATCTTCCTGAGAGAGAAAAAAAAAAGATGAGGGCCTATGAGACACTGAGGCTCAGGAAAGGACATGAAGAGAAAGAAAAGGAGAGATTAAAACAGAGAGGAAAAGAGAGGCCAAGAAAAATCAGAAAGATAAAATCCAATGCAAAAACCAAAAAAGAGAGTTGAATATAGAGGGAAACAAAAGTTCCTACTAAGATTTTATATTTTCAAGTATAGAAAAAAGCATTCCAGGTTAAAATATAAGGTACTGACTAGACACAGTTAATATTTCTTAATGATAAGAGTTTTCTTGATACTTTTTCAAACTGATCGCAAAGATAGTGTAATTTCTAAACTATTTTTTAGAGAAGGGAACGGACCTGTAATTTTACAGAAATAAGCAACTCTGATGATGAAATTCTTTTAATAAAATCATGAACTGATTTGCAATTTGTTGTCTTAATGAGCAGTGGAAGGGAGTAGGGTAAGGGGCAACGTTGGAGGTGGCAGCATAGTGAAAGGTACTTGCCCAGGATCCTGAAGCCAGTATTAGAAGAAGAGGTGGCATTAATACCCAGATTTCTCTGACTCCAAGGCTTGGTTTCTCTGTTCACTCTACCATGCTGCTTCTTTGTAAAAATAATTGTTCTTATTCAATAAAAGTGTCTTTGAAATAGAGCAGTTATGTTCATGGGAACACATCTCTTTGAATAAATAATCAGTGAACGAGTGGATGAATATATTCCTCTAGTCTGAGTAGGATATGAGCCTTAAAAGTGATGTAGTGTAACCATTTTGAGGAACAACTTTCACTTACTTTAAACTGTATCATGTAGCCTGGTTGTATAATGAGCTCTCGGGAGGAAAGGATATTGTGAGTCTTGTCCTTTTTCTTATTTGGCCAGTAGAGGTGAAATGAGGGATTTCCACAGAATCCTGCAGTCCTAACTGCATTAGGATAAAAACTCCAGTTTTCTTCATGAGAAATACCTTCTGTTGTGAAAAATTGGAAATGACAGTTATCTCAAAGTTGAAACAGAACTGATGATCTCTCCCTCGCTACCACCTACCTCTTCTCCAAGTTCCCTACTTTCCCAGGTTGGAAACTTCAGTTTAGTTACCACAACTCTTTCTTCACCATCCCCAATATACAATCAACTGCCATGTCTTACTCTTACTGATTTTACCTCTACAGCACTTGCAAGCATTCCCTTTTCTCTACTTACATGAGCTCATTATCTCTATCCTAGATTCTATCCTAATAGCGGTTTTTTTCTTACTTTTTTCTCTTCAGTTCATCCTCCACAAGCTGCCAAAATACTCCTTCTATGCCCCGTCTCAGTATTTCTTTCTAGACATTTCATATTCCTCTCTTTCATGAATTCTGTGCTCTATTCCCCAAACTATATATTTCATTCCAATTTCTGTGCATCTAAGCAGGTCATATCACATGCATGGAGTATATTCTCATTTCCCTGCTTCCTTCAGGGATTGACAAAAGTGCTATTTCTTCCATAAAGCCTTCTCTTACCCCCCTACTTCTGAGTGCTCTCTCCTTTCTTAAAATTCATTGTATTACATCTTTTTTTTTTTTAAATAAGTGGTATCTTGTAAGCTCTTTGAGGGCAGGGGTTGATGTGTTTTTGTCTTGGTATCCCTGGCACTTAGATTTCTTAGAGTATGAAAGTATGAACATCTTAAGCTATCTATATGGAATTAACCTCATATAATGTATAGTGCCATGACAAGGAGTCAGGTCAAAGAAAAAAAATTTTTTTAAACCCTTACCTTCCATCTTGGAGTCAATACTGTGTATTAGTTCCAAGGCAGAAGAGTGACAAGGGCTAGACAATGGGAGTTAAGTGACTTGCCCAGGGTCACACAGCTAGGAAGTGTCTGATGCCAGATGTGAACCTAGGACCTCCCATCTCTAGGCCTGGCTCTCAATCCACTGAGCCACCCAGCTGCCCCCCAAAGAAAAAAATTGTTAAGTTCTAGTACAATGATTATATAACCATTAAAATGTCAACATTTTCCCATGGTTACAAAAGTATGCTTAATAATCTTTTATAAGCTGTAACCAGTATAATAGTGAGCTAAATATATTATAGCAATGTAAAAATGACCAAGTTAAAATGATTTCAGTGTATTTATTACAGTTAGCTTTTTTCTTGGTTGAATGCCTTTCATGGCTGTTATAACACTCTCTACAATTCCAGGTGCCATCAATTTATGAATTTCTGCCTGTAGATGTAAGGTTAAATGATGAGCCAAGTCCCCATTTGGGGTGAGATACATTCATTCTGTGCTGAAACTGACAGGACAAGCTCCATTTTATTCAATTACTTTCCTCGGTACATGAAATGCTCATTAAAAAAGATTGTATTATAATCCTTTTTGCTTGTTTGTTAAGGTAATAGTTTTCCCTGAACTAAACTGTAACCACTTATACATTTTCTTATCTTTCCTGTTAAAAATCCAATACGTTTTTTCTTCCTTTGTAATTTTTAGAAGCATTAAGGTAAGTCTTAGGATAATTATTGGAATTTGCAATGTGCCAGCTGCCTATATTTAGATAACAGTTGCTTACTGAATGCATGTCATCTTGGATAAATATGAGAAATTGCATCATATAGGCTTCTCATCCAGATAACAGGTCTTTGTGTCTAAGGCTGCTGAAAGCATTAAGTATATGTTATGGCCATGCTATCCAAAAGACCAATTGTGAATCAGAAAAACTGTTCACAAGTTCCTTCACCTATATCCTGGCCAATCAGTGTTTCCTAAATTTGCTTCAAGGTCACATGAAAAACAAACATTTTACTGAGGGAACAAAGCCCTTTTATCTCTAATTTCATTGATAGAATTTCCCCAAAGTTTTATTATTTCTCTTTATTCACAGATTTGAGTGTGGAAACAGGAAGAGCCATCATGGGTCTGTTAAAAAGACTGGAGGTAATTCTAGTACGATCTTCATCATCCTCAGACTTAGCTTGTAGTTTTACATCATTCAGTAAACCCTATTTAGATTCGAAGTTACATCTTTTTCTCTGCTTTCACATCTTAGTGGCATGATTTGTAAAACTAAGCATGAACCCATTGATTTAGACAGTTAAATAATGAGGAATGCTAACAAGAAACTGATCGCCTCCTTAGCTTCTTAAATGAGTCCCTAGAACCCAGGGACAATGTCATATTAAATTGTGTTTAGAATTAGAAATGTGTTGAGAAGAATATCAATAATTCACAAGCTTAAAGTTTGATAAATCACAGGGCAGAAGGTTCAAAGTGAAGATAACACCTGGTGTCTTCTTTCTTACCATCATCAAAAGTATCCACCAATTGACTGGGATTGATTTCTGCTCCTCCAATCAATATATTATCTAATGCCCACTGAGCTCGCTCAACTCCTGAAACCACAATTCCATTGCTGATTACAAAAGGCTGCCACCATCGAAGGCGGGTTGTATTGGTTAGAGCATGTTCTGGAAGAAGTATGTAGTCATGTCTAACAGAAATGTACTTCTGGTAATCCATTTCATGGAGCAAGGTCCAGGTAATTCCTGCAACAAAGCCAAGCAAATGGATGAAGTGCTTGTTTTCTCACTTGCAAAAATAAGCACATTTCTTATGGTACAAAATAAACTAAGCTTCTTATAGGAAGTTGTCAGGCAGAATACAAAAGAAGTTATACTAAGTGTTTTCATTAGCTCATTGTCTTCTCTCTATCTATCCAAGCCTATGGAACTGCAAGAGTAATTAAAGGAAAACTTGTTCCATTTCAAGTGTATCTGAAGAGAAAGAAAATATTCCAAAGGTCATCTTATTATATTATTCCTTTTTATACATTAGTTTAGAGTTCTAGTTATACCTCCTCAGAAATAAGACATCAATAACATTTTATGTAAAGATAAACTCCAGATTCTTTTAAAATAAACTATTTCACTAACAATATACAGCCTTACTAGGATTTGTGATTATTCAGTTAGAGACCAAGCTAAAGTTTATTTCTGCATAATCAAATAATCATTAACTGAAGAAATGAAGAGTATAATGATTGGAGAAGGAATGTTTAAGCGACTTAAAAGAAGATCTTTTCAGATTTCCTCAAATATTTTGTAAGCACTGAAATATTCATTCATTAAGCACTTTTTATCTGCTTATATGCAAATCACTTTGCTACTCATGACAAAAAAGTAAAGAAAGCGTATTCACTTTTACTTGTAATTAGGAAGAATGTAAGAAGGAAGAAGGTAAAAGTGGTGAGAGGTCCTAACAAGGTCTGATGTTTAAATAAGTTATATACTATTATCTGTATGTTAAATTAGGGAGTCCTTTATAATAGAGCTGACTGACATATAAGGTTAGAGCTGAAGATTGGGAAGGTACCAGAAATGGGAATTTTGGGTAAATGGAACAATGTTGGGAAAGTGTCCTATCCTAAGTATGTAGCCTTGTATGTACAAAGTGACATAAGGATAAAAAGGCACACTGGGTCCAAATGGTGGACAAGGAGTCTGGACTTTGTTAGAGAGTAAGGAGTTACTGAAAACTTTTGAACAGTGTTGGGGATGGCATGACATGAGCTAGATAGTGGGATTAAGCTGGCAGTCATCTATAAAATTAGAGGTGGAAAGACTGAAGATTTTTTTACCATTGTTTATAAAAAGGTAATGAGGGTCTACACTTGAGTTATTGGTAGCAATTTGGCAATGGCAAGAAGGCAATGGATGTGAGGGAAGCTCTGAGGGAAAAATCAATAAAACTTAGTAACTTGTTGAATTCATGGAGAGAAATGAATCTCTTATTAAAGGCAACCAGGCTTTTCTGGATGACAGAGTATAATAGCAAATAAATAGATATGAATAATCATATCAGAAGGAAAAGAAGGTTTGGAGGGCAGTGGAAGGTTTGGTTCAAGTTGAATTTAAGGTACTAAAAGAATAGTCACACAAAAGTATCTAGTAGGTAACTGGAAATGCAAATTTTATACTTGGAAGGGAAGGCAGAGCCCTATTGTAAGGATTTAGAAATCATTAACACAGAAGTGATACTTTGAATGAGAAAGAGAATATAGAGAGATAAGAAAAAGGCAAGATCAGGACTTTGGTAGATAGAGACAGAAGTTGGAAGAAGAGAATCCCAAGAAAGATGGGACAAAAAGAGAAGATGAGAATGAGAGTAGTTCAGTGTTAAATAAACCAAGGGGAGAGAGTTTCAATCCAAAGCATCAAATGTAATAGAAAGGGTCAGGGAATAGACAAAATAAAAAAAAAAAAGCAATTGGACCCACTAGCTGGAAAGTTACTGTTTATCTTTCAGAGAGCAGTTTTAATATACAGATCAAAGAAGCCAAATTTTAAGATTTAGGTGGGTGAGTGAGTGACAGCACTTAAAGTAGACTACACTCATAAGTTTGGTAATGAATGAAAAGGAGGCAATCACTGGAGGGGTGGGTTTGAGGGAAAATGTTTTGTTTGTACATAGGGGAAGGCTGGGCATGTTAATAGGTGAAAATGAATGAACTCTTGGCAGCAGTGAAATGTCTTAAGAGAAAAGCGTGATGGATTTAAAGTTAAAAGCTCTAAATCTAAAGCCAAGTTCTGATATCTACAAACTCTGTGACCTTGTTTGAGTTACTTAATCTCTTGGCGTGCGCGCGCGCGTGTGTGTGTGTGTGTGTGTGTGTGTGTGTGTGTGTGTGTGTGTATGTACACCCAACAGGAGGGCTGGACTAGATGATCTCAAAGATCCCTTTCATTTCTCAATACCATTATTATTATGAAACGGAAGACTCAAGAGCCAGGGAAAGATGGATTGAGCAAGGTCCTCAAGGAGGGATCAAGGGCGCAAATGGAGGTATTAGTCTTACAAAGGAAGAATATCATATTTCTCTAAGGAAGAGCCAAAGAAGGTGAGGGATACTGAATAAATAATATCCTAAATAGTCATTCTTACACATTAATTAACATGTAGACTTCTATTAGGCAGCATTACATTGAGTTATTTTATATATTTGAAAATTACAATGCTACATTTCAATAAAAATATTTAATATCTCAGACCTTTAGCAAACTCAGGCTTCCCTTCCCATGATTAGCCTAAATTAGCATCATTTTCTTATGTACCTTTATGTCTTTTGTTATATGTGGTTTAGCTTTTTCATGATTTAAAAATTCTGACTTGGAAGATGATATTAAAATTGTTATTTTTCTCAGTTCATAATGTATACATTTTAAAAAAGTATTCTCTCTCAACCTATATATTCTTGGTAACACATTTACTCATGGCTTGGGACACAGCAAGGGGATCGATCTAATACTCAATTGAGACCTGCAGTTTTTTACTTGTGGTTATCTGTTCTGTTACCACTTTCCTACATACTCTTAAAAGCTTCCCACATATATGTACATCTATCTATGGAGTGCAGGGGTCTATGAAGCTTTGTGGGACATTGTTTTCAGTAACACAACTGTGTAGGTCATACTGAAACTTGCCTCCATCGATGGAGTAATCCAGGAGTACACCTTCCTTCCTGCATGTTGGCCGGTGACAAGAGGTCATGTTATTTTCACTACCGATCCGTCCCCAGTATTGCAGAAATCTAAATGGAAATAATAGCAATAGTTTTACAGAATGGTTATATAATAGATCTTTATTACTTTTCTCTAGAATTAATGGTCTGATCAAGAATTAAATAGCTTCTTTGCCCTTTCTCAAACATGCTTTGGCTCCTATTCCCTATGTCAAATGACTAAATCCAATAGGATGACATACTTTGCACCCCTTAAATCCAAATCTTGAGTGATCGCTTGTCTCACAGTGGAGCCTCCAAAATATAGAGCAGTGTCTTCTGCAAGAATCCCACATTCTGTACAAGTGCTTCCACCTTCCAAGGACATCCATAAATCAGGTTTGATTTCTTCACTGTCAAAGCGTTCCTTCAGAAAAGTCTAGAAGAATGGAGCAGGACATAATTGTTTTAGGGGCTGCTACTCAGCAAGTATTAAGGACTGATGATGAAACGATAGCCTTAATATACATTTTGGACTTTCCAAGAATGAAGCTGTTTCATACTATGTTCCCAATCATTTTACAAAAAATGATCAGAAAATCTTGCACAGTCACCATGCTGGTACATGCCCTCCCCTCATCTCCTCATGCTTAGACAATTACAATAGCCTGCTGGTTGCTTCGAGTCTTTCTACCGCTTAGCTGACAAATTGGTCTTTCTAAAGTACAGATCTGATCATATCGCTTCCCTGTTTAGTTAGACTCTAGTGACTTTCTTGCCTCCAGGATAAAATATAAAATCCTGTTTGTCTTGTAAAGCCCTTCATATAACTTTGTAGTCTTCTATGATCTAATAGTACTGGCTGCCATGCTATTCCTAATACATTCCATCTCCAAGCTGAGCATTATCATTGGATGACCCAATGCCAAGAATGCTCTTTCTCTCCTCATTATCATCTGGCTTCCTTCAATTCTCAGTTAAAGTCCCACCTTCTGCAAGAAGTCCTTCTAAAATCTTACTGCCTTCCATCTGAGACTATTCCCATTTTATCCCATATATATCTTGTTTGTACACAGTTGTTTGTATTAGAGCGTGAACTCCCCTATTAGGATCTGGGGTCCTGGAGAGCAGAGTTTTGTTGTTTTAGTTATTTTTTAAAAACCTTACCTTCTATTTTAGAATGGATACTTAATATCAGTTCCAAAGCAAAAGAGTGGTAAGGGCTAGGCAAAAAATATGAAAGGTGCTTAATAAATGTTAGTTGACTGACAAGTCTTCATAGTGTTTTTTCATAATATTTAAAGATCAGTGAAGTGACCAGACTTCTATATTGACAAATCCTTAAGAATTTAGACAGAAATATCATTTAAAGCAAATAACTACAAAATTTAAGTGTCAATATCACAAGCAATCAGCATTCTTAAGTAACTGATATCTGAAATTTCAAATTTATCATAGAAAAGTTTGCCTATCGTAAATTTATAAAATTACTCTTGATCTAGTATCTATTAATTGCCTTAAAAGCATTTGCTTTCCTTTTCTGATAATAGCTTATTTAGATTCTCTAAACTAAAAAATGAGAATTATACTTTAGGAAAGACATTGGCCCACTGAAGAATGACCAGAAGACGGCAAACAGGATGGTGAAGGACCTTGAGTCCATGCCATATAAGAACTGGTTGACAAAATTAGAGATTCTTAACCCACAGAAGAGAAGAATCAGAGTAGACATGATTTGAAAGACTGCCATTTGGAAAGGGAATTTGACTTGTTTTGCTTGGTCTTAGTGGGAAATCCAGTGCAATGTGTGGAAGTTTCAAAAAAGCAATTTTATGCCTAAACTGAGGAAAACTTCTTAAAAATTAGAGATACTGAAAATTGGAAAGGGTTGCTTTGAGAGGGAGTGAATTCTCCCTCAAAAATGATCTTCAAGTAGAGGCTGGGTGACCACTTCTTGGATGTCTTTTACTGAGGATTCTCTTTTGGATATAAGAGAATTATTTTTATCTGGTGATCAAAAAAAAGATTAGACACATCATTGCAAAGGTCATTTGGTCACTTTACTATGTAGATTGCAGAGTGGGCATAAACAAAAAGATCAATGTGAAGATAATTTTGGATTATCTATCAAAGTCTATTGAAGAAGTACATACATTCTAATGAGAACTCAACAAAGTCTTTCTTATGAACTCAACCTATACTTGCATACTTGGTAACTTCAACAAGAAAGTGGGCATAGGACTGACAAAAATTTTAATGGAAAAGGTAATTCAGGATTAAAAATGTTAAAAAAAGATTAAAGATTTTTTTATAACTCAGAAGTTTCACATTTTTGTATAATCAATATTTTGCTAAGAAGGGGGCAGCTGGGTAGCTCAGTGGATTGAGAGCCAGGTTTAGAGATGGGAGGCCCTGGGTTCAAATCTGACATCAGACACTTCCAGCTGTGTGACCCTGGGCAAGTCACTTGACCCCCATTGCCTAGCCCTTATCACTCTTCTGTCTTGGAGCCAATATACAGTATTGATTTCAAGACGGAAGGTAAGGGTTTAAAAATATATATTTTGCTAAGAAGAATTAGAATGTGCTGGACAAAGAGAACATGGAAAAATAAAAAAATTAAAAACAATGAAATTACTTGTATTTAAAGAAACAGGAAAAAAGCAAATCAATGAATTAGCTGCCTATACAGAAAGAATGATAAAACATTATAATAGAGGCCAAAATCAATACCAAATTAGAATCGAGTATAAAAGCTAGATTAGAAAAAGGACAATAATAGTATTATTACCAAAAACTGTGACTGAGGTAAGAAGCAGCCAATCTATGTGCCTACTTTGTCACTTGTATATCATTTTGAGAATGATTCATGTGTGTTAAGAAAGAATCATTGATGAAAATACAAGAAGGGAATAGGCAAGCTTTCATGGATAATTTTCTATAGTACAGCAAATTTTTGCAGCTACACAATTAATTGAAAGCTATAAAAAATAAAAAAATCCCACTGTTTTCTGTTGTAGATAACAAAAAAACCCAATAAAGAGACATGAATTGGTAGAGTAATATGCAGTTTTAAAGACTATCCTCCAATAAATGTATCTTTTACACATATGTTAGAATCATGCAAGATTCTTTGATAGATAAAACCTGGAGAGATAACTTTGCTCAATAATCATTTACTAATATAAAAAAAAGGTAATGCATGCTTCCAAAAGGGCTCTGAAGGATCTCCTCTATAAAGTCTAAATGTCTAAATCCCTAAAAAGGGATTCCCTATGTGAAATTTTCAACATGATTTTGTTTGTAAATTACATTCTGCAAAACTGCATCAAGACGTTGAATAATATAATCCTCCTCAATAATATCCACAACTAATAAAAATATTTGCCCTACAAGACAATATAGGAAAAACAAAATGAATAAAAAATATTTATTATTAAGACCAGGAACTACAGTTCATGTATTTCAGACAGGTACTTCAGCTGTACAAGAAGATATCTTTGTTTAGAATTATGCAGGATAAAGGGAAAGATTAGAATGAATCTGGCAATCCATGGCATTGGTACTTGTCATAAAGTACTTGAATTCAGTACAAAATGAACTTTTTAAAAACATCATTACATTCCTAGTAATGTTTTATTGCTATGCACCATGGAACACTGCAATCTTCAAAGAATTAAAAATAGTTGATCACCCATAAAGCAATGGAGAGATACATAGTAGGTGCAAGAAAGCTGAAATATATTGTCAAGAATGGTTTGCACATAAGAAGTGGTAAAAAGAAAAAGAAATCCACCACCACCACCACCACCACATTTAGGAAATGTATGATCAGATGATGAGGTGAGAGAGAGTGAAGGGTTTCAGATGGACAATTTGAATATTCACAAAATGTAAAATAGAACAGATATTCCTAAGCCTTTTTTTGGGTTATATGCCCCTGGTGAAGACTATGAATTTCTGTTTGGAATCACAATTTTTAAATGGACAAAATAAAATAATAAGGTCACAAAGGACACTATGTTTAAATGAAGTTATCAAAATACTTAAAATAAATAGTGGGCTTCAGGTTAAGAATTCTTGATTTAGAGGAACCTCTTGCCTATTGACTAATTCTTCTGTGGAAGATTTATTAGAGAACATTGACAAGAATGTAATAGATGATCTGGATGAATTATAATATGTACCAAGGGAGAGTGCTAAACCAATGAGATTCTAGAACCTAGAATCTTGAAAGTGCCAAAGTACATGGTCATAGACAAACATGTACAAGTCAGAAAAGATGCACCAATTCCCATTAAGAAGGTTGTAACAAAGCTCATAATAATAGACATAAAATTCTTTAAACACTGAGCAATGCTAACTAAATTTTGGCAATTGATAAAAGACATAACAGTGATTTTAAAATTTATCATACACATGGTCATGTAGGTTGGTTTTTTCCCTCTTTATGGAAAATGGATCAACATTTTAAATTGAAATCTTCTATGATAAATGAATCTTGCCTTAGTTTTTTATTAATGTAATCTATCAATTTTAGGACCACTGAAGAAAGCAAGCATGAGGGAACATGTTTTTCTTTTGCTAGTTCCTTTTCACATCTATGGTTTTAATCATCCATCTTGATCATTTTTAGTAATTTTCTGTCATCACAAAGATAAGTGTCCTATATTTTGTGTCACAGAAAAAATGGTATGCTTTAACTGTTTTTGGCTTATATATTTATCAATGAGACTAGCACTAAAATTGTTCTGTTGTCCCTCTATGAAACTATTTAGTTCAATTAAGATACTGAAAATATGACCCTTCATGATAACATGTCTACCAGTCTTTTAATCCATACAGAGTAACAATAGTAACATACATTTCATGTGATGTATCTTCTAGGAAGATGAAGAAAGGAAAAGCTTAATGCACATCTTAAATTAGGAGAGAAAAAATACACCAAGAAAAGAGAATTAAAGGCATTTGTACCCAATTCATGCACTAGCTTACTTTTTTAGTTCATAATTTCACTGAAATATACATTGGAACATCACAATAACTGCAGATTGTAATTAATTATCAGGAAGAGCCATCTCTATTCTTATTTGAATTTAGGCATTAAAACAGAATAACAGTTGTAGATTGAATGAATGAAGTACTCAGAGGTTGTTATCAAAGATCAACCTTCCATGTAAGATGGTTTTCATGTCATATAACATTACATTATTAGTAGAATATTTCCTTAATTATGACTTCTAAGTAGAATTCTACCATCACATAGATTTACCTTCAGAGTGTGAGTTAAGTAGCAATTTGAGCCAGAGTATCCTAGGTCACAGATGCACTGTTCTTTCAAGCAATCGCCATGGCCCCTGCAGTTGTCCAAGCATCCAGGTCCCAGATAGAAATTGTCGATGGCCCATTGCATATCTGAGTACATCTGATAGAACCTAAACCTCACTGGACTGTTGGCAACACACACACACAAAGGAAAGGACAAAAGTTAGATCAGGTCCATTTTCAGGTCCATTTTCCAGCATGCAGTACTCATTCATTTCTGAAAAGAAGTGTTTATGATATTCCTTATAGGAGGAAGAAATGTCTTAATGAAAAATCTTTTCTTACAATTAATTCAAATGGAAATTCCTAGTTGGGAAATGTTCATCATAGTCATAGAACCAGAAGAATCCTTAGAGAACATTTAGTCCAGGTCTTTTTAAACAGGAGTCTTTGCAACCAGACACGAATAAATATAAATAAATATTTTGATAATTATATTTAGATATAATTGATTTTCTTTGTAATCTTTTGGGTTTTAATGTTTACATTTAAAATATTATTCTAACAAGGGATCCAGAAAATAGGTTTCACCACAATGCCAAAAAGGTGCATGAGACAAAACAAGGTTAAGAACCCCAGATCTAGTTCAACCTTCCCTCTTATTTTAGAGATAAGGAGCCTGAGGTCCAGAGATAGGAAGTGGAAGAGTTGAGATTTGAACCAGGTCATCCAACTCCACATATAAAGATATTTATTAATGCTTGAGCCATTTAAATTTTGTAAAGAACAAATTTGGTGACCAAAGAGATCATATTGTATATCTTACATCTAAAATAGTTGGAGCCTTTTTAAATATATCACAAATTGGTTGTTTTAATGAACTGAGAGTTGGTCATTGTTATGCCCACTTATACAACAATGACTCATCTAATAATATTATTTCTGAAAATGTAGAAAGTACAATAGAATCCCTTGAAAAGAGACTCATTAAGACCCTTGCTGTTCCCACTCAGCTGGAAAGCAATAGCTCATGATTTCCTAGGAGAATATCAATATCTTCAAAGTGACTATGCCAGCTAGCAAATTTAATAGGAAGTTTTTAGAAAGGTTAAGTGAAAAGCCTTAATTTTTTTGGGGACTATATTACTATAACAAAATGCTTATTAACAACTTCACACTCAAAAGTAGCAAATGAATATTTGCTTTGATCTAAAAGTATTTAATCGAGCCATTCAAGTACTTTGAGAATCAGTCCTCCTTAGGTTACTCTTATCATTATTATTTTTGTCTTGTGTAAAAATAAACCTTCATAGTTTATCTAACACCGAAAGAGCTTTGTACCCTTAGAATGATGCTCACCTAAGTAAGTTGGCTAAATGAACTTTAAAAAAATATTCCCAGAAAATTGGGGGAGTTTTTAAAAGATATGGTTTCCTAGGTATTGTCTAGATTCCTTTGAAAAAAACATTTGCCCTATATTAGTGAAGTGAAGTATTGAAGAAGTGTGATCTGAATCCTTGGAAAGAGTAACCATGACAACCAATTCACCGATCTCTGGGAACTTTAAAGCAATTACCTAACGAAGTGATAGATTTTTTGCTGTGGCCGTTTTAATCAACACAGCAGTTTTGCCAAGTTATAAAGATGAAGTGAAAGCCCTAAGCTCTTGAAATTGGCTGACGTTAATGTAGCCATGGGCTTACTAGAAAGCAGTTTAATCACTTTGGCTCACCATTACATCAGAGTAATTGTTTTTCTTTGCAGGTGCAGAACATCATGCTCCAGTTAAAACAAAAATTAAACCTAGAAAAAAAAAACCAAGAGCTCTCAAATACTCTGAGTGTGTGAGCCCTTCCTGGCGTGTGCCATTGGCTGATTCAGGTAGGAATTTGGAAGGAACGTTCTCTTTAAGTGCCCATGTTTAAGAAAAGTCATGAGAGAGTAACTATCTGTTACGATAGCTTCCCCAGTCACTGGCTTATCTCCATTTGGCAAATAAGGACACTGAGACTTTGAAAATACAAGTGGCTTGCCAAAGCCATCTGGCCAAGTCCAGGAGATTACAAATTCAGATCTTTTGAAAAGAAATCTTTTCTCATGGAGGACAAAACTGATAGTGCCCACAGGATTAGGGTGGGAGGAAGGTCAGCATAGTACTTTTTAAGAAAACATTGGATAATAGACCTTTCAATGAATTACAGACCACAGTAAACCCAGCTTTATCTGAATTTCTTACTTACTTGCCAACTAAGCTGTCAGGAAGTGGGTAGGTGATTCGTTTCCATCCTTTTGTTGGAAAGAATACAGATGGCTGTGAGACACTCCCAGAACATTTTGGGTCAGCAGGTAAACACTGGGGGACCAGATAGCTCCAGCTCACTCCAAAGTCAGTAGAATACTGCACGTGGACTTGGTTCTGTACAATTCTGTCAGATACTTGACATCCAACAGAAATCTAATATACGTAGGAAGGCAAAATACAAGTTTCAAAAATAAACCTGCAAACATTTCTATTCTGAAGGATCTCCTACAAGAAAATTGAAATCCATTGAATAGAAGCTACAATCCAGTCACATATAGTTTCATTTTCTTCATGGGGAGGCCTGGGGAGTGGCAGTAGAGATGCTGCCAAAGATGATGGTTTATTAACTATATCAAAGGTGTTGTGCAGGTGGTGGGCTCAGGGAGTGAGGCTCTAGTAGTTCTTCTTGCCATACTTTTCTAGCTAGTTCCATGACCTACAAAGTCTCTACCCACTCTTCCAGATCAGGGGTTGTTGTGCTAATGGACTGGCATTCATAGCTGGCATAATTTTTCACCAAGCAGAGTAATTGGTTTTTTACAAATGTTACTATTTAGCTGTACAGTTTTGGCATCTCTTTACCCATCACCAACATGCAGTGAAAGGGGAGGCTTATTTTAATAGGGTACAGCATCTTTTATTTGATAATGGAAGGAACCATAAAGCAAATCCATTTCTAATTGTAGAGGTGATTTAGATGAAATATTAAATTACTTGAATTGGAATCTTGATCAATTAACAGCAATGGCTATTGGCATTACCACCAATAAAGATTTCTCTTCCACAGTTTTTCTCTTCTACTAAAATCAAAGCATTATAGGAAAAACTAATTCTCCCTATTGCCAAAAGATTCCTTCTTCATTGACTTTAACCACTAAGAAGGAATCTTTATCATTATGAAAACTTTAAGAAGGAATATTAAAGAAAGAAAATGTTTTTGAAGATTATGCCATGTGTTTAACAAGATGGCAGACTTGATTTATTACTAAATCATCAACTCCTTTATTTATTTTAATTTTTAAAAAACCCTTACCTTTCATCTTAGAATCAATATTATGTATTGGTTCCAAGGCAGAAGAACAGTGGGCAATAGGGGTTAAGTGACTTGCCCAGAATTATATAGCTAGGAAGTGTCTGAGGTAAAATTTGAACCTAGGACCTCCCATCTCTAGGTCCGGCTCTCAATCTACTAAAGCCTCTAAGTTGCCCTCTTCATTTGTTTATTGTTTAAAAATCATACAACTGCAGAAATCTTGAGTACAAAAAAATGAAGATGAAACATACCAACTCATCTCTTCCCAGAGGAGTGATGAATTTAGAATGTTGAAAGAGATATACACTTTTGGATGTGGCAAATGTGGGTATTTGTTTCCCTATGCATGTATATTTTTCTATCTATGTGTGTATTGAGTACTTAATTTTTCATTATTTAAACATCTGCTTATTGGGGGGCAAGTAGGAAGGACATAGCAATAAAAACAAAATTAAAAAAAGAGGACTTTTATTATACAGAGTGGATTGGTAAGTAGTGATATAGTGCCCAAAAAAGAAGAAAGGAAAGAAAAGAACATCAATAAAACATTTACATAGAGAACAGAAGGAAGTGCAGAATGAGACACACACATCTAGTAATGCTTTGCTATAGTTTTATTTACAATTTTCTTTTATGTTCTTTTTTGGTTATTGAAATGTTTGTTAATGTTCAAATGTGTGTTAATGTTCGTTAAGCTAATAATAATAAAGGCATTTAAAAAGAAAAAGCAGCAGTATACATACTATATTAAGTAAATGAAAGAGTAGATTGTCCCTGTCTCTATTAATGTCATCTTATGAATTGCATTTAAGAAATACTAAAATGATTATATCTATCCCTTCTACATCCTGGGGGCAAGAGGCATGGTGCTCCTATGATCTGGAAAGTCTACATAAAATATTTTGGCCCTCCTTTCATACCAGAGAAGTCTGTATTTTTTCTTTTTCTTTTATGGAATGTTTACAGAACTTTATTATAAAATATAGATTAAGTATTTGGTCATAAGCTAAACATAGGTCAATGTTAAGTAAAAATATGATGTGAAAAAATAATTTGAAATAAATGTGAAAAAATTTAAAAGTGAAACACTTTTGAGGAGAATAATATTAACTATAGTATATGTTGTTTTATGCATTTCTGAATTTCTAAACTTTTCTGTGTTGTCTGCTGGCCTTTGTGTGTCATCTGCAGCTTCTGCAAAACTCCCCCAAATTCCCACTTAATTTCTTATGCTGACCTGTGATATATCAAAATCAAAATGACATAAGTCATGATGTGGAAGGGAACCTGTACTTATTTCATTCAATTAAGAGGGATCTCACCTTGAACTGCATTATCCAGCCTTCAGTTGGAGTTAGGTCATGGGTAACTGCGTACACTTCTCTGCCATCATGACTGCCACAGATCATTACACCATCGGGGGAATCACAGAACCTTTCCACAGTACAATCATCATGGAATAGCCAGTGCTCGTTCACTTAAGAAAAAAGTCAATAGAGTTTACCGCAAATAAAGAAGAAACATTTAAATAATTATAGTTGGCATTTGTATAGTAGTTTTATGCAAAATCTCATTGGAATAGTCCCCTATGGAAGCTCAGGGAGGTACAATTTACAGGCAAGTCACTTAACCCTCATTGTCCACTGCTCTTCTGCCTTGGAACTAATACATGATTTTGATTCTAAGGTGGAAGGTAAGGGTTTTTAAAAAATTAAAATAAAATAAATAAGGGAGATGATGATTTACCAATAAATCAAGTCTACCATTTTGTTAAACACATGGCATAATCTTAAAAAACATTTTCTTCCTTTAATATTCCTTTTTTAACCTTATGTATTTTATGAATTTGAAAACATTGGTCTGATAAGGAGTCCAAAATGCTCAAGGGGTCCAAAGGCATAAAAAAGGTTAAGAATTCCTGGACTGGTAATCTCTAAGATCCCTTCTAACTGTTAAATTTTATGACCTGATTTAAGAACCAATGAAGGTAATAGAGATAACCTGAAGAAGAAAAAAATTACGGGTTGGAGCATAATTGCAGTCTTTACATGTTTGAAGTATGATCCATGGAAGATAGTTTTGTCTTATCTTATTTGGCCCCAGGAGAAAGAACTAGAAGAAATGGGTTGAAATTGCAAAGAGGCAAACTTAGATTCGATGTAAGTGGAGCTTTCCTGATAACCAGAGCCATCTAAGAGTGGGATGGATCACTTCAGAAGGCAGTGAGTTCCCTGGCTCTATAGATTTTCAGTGAAAAGTTGAATTGTTACTTGTCAGTTTGATAAAGATCACTTGGGTTTTGAGCATGATGTTGTCTAGAGTGCCTATGGACTCCTTTCCAATTCTGGGGTTCTACAATTGTGATATGATTTTTAAAAAAAATAGTAAACACAATGGGAACTTATTTAATTTGTTGTGGTAGAGTGGAGAGAGAGCAGATTTTGAAAGCAAGATTCAAATTCTGTCCTGATTCTTCTGAGCTATGGGATGACAGGCAAATCAGGGAATTTTTCAGAGTCTCAATATTTTTCCTTAGTTGTAAAATGGGGATTATGTAAGCATGAACTACCTATTTCACAGGGCTGTTTAAAGGCAAATGAAGCTCCAAGTGCTACAGAAATGGGATGTGTAGGATTAATTTCATAATCCATCTCTATGTTATTCCTCCAGCTTGCCTTTGAACATTTTCAAGGTAAGCAAAAATTTTCACAGCAGAAATAACAAATGAAACATGAACTCTTGATGCAACAGGGAATTAATGGTCTATATTCAGTGGAACCATATCATAGATTGGGCAATTTAATTGTCATTCAGCTTTTGCTTCATTGATTTTCCACAGTGTAACCAAATTTGTTCTCTGTTGTGGAGAATCTTTGGGCGAATTTGGACAAAAATTACACAAGACAAGAAGGGATGGATGGGTTACAATGGAGAGAATGTCTGTCTGGACATATCAGATCCACTGAAGCAGTGAAATATAAACAATCAAATCTATGGTATAGTTAAATGCTTCATAAAGGTGAAATTCTTGCCAGTTAGATGAGACACTTTTTGCTCTGAGGGTTTGGCAAAGATGGACATGTTGATAAGAAATGATGACCATCCATGAGGACAGATGATGACTCTAGAAGAATTTTACCAAAGTTTCTCATTAACTTATCTAATTACCCTAAGAGTGATAAATTTATATCCCCTAAAATGTGTGGGTTATTCAGAACCAGTCAGCTGTCTGGACCAGCTATTTCCTGGGATTCAGCTACATACATCAGAAGCTTTAATTCTCCATGCCAGGTCAAAGGAGTAAGCTCCAGTGAGATGGAAAAAGTGCAGGCATTATATCCTTTTTTTGTATAGACAAGTGTTCCACTATTTGTTTTCATAGTACCATTCAATAAATCTTGCAGTTAGCTTAGAAGGAGGTTAAACATACTGCTGTTGCTTGCCTTCTCTGAATCTGATTCAGTTGTGGCCTTCTAATGAATTTTATATTTTACATTGTCTTTTCCCTGCAATGGCAGGGAATCAGACATTAAAAAACCCCCCAAATACACATAACCTGTGGATATGTTTCCTACTTACTGCAATGACTACAAAATGTGCATAATCCCTGGGGTGCTACTTCAAAAACTAAGTCAATATCTGAAACACGAAAAGTCATTATAACTGCATGTAAAATTTGGTAAAAATCAATTCACTTTTATTGGATGTGGAAACTGAAGTTTCAAGGAAAATAGCTGACATTCTCAAGAAAACAGCAATAAATAAAATGCCTAATAAATAAAATCACCTTTATTATTGCACATCTATTTATTTGGTACATGAAAAGACAGTATTACTTACAGTTTAAAGGAGTAAATTTGAAAAAAGAAATAGTGAGTGTAAGGTACTGCTGGCATTTTAGTTCTATTGAAAAATCAAGGCCAGCATGGCATACTAGAAAAAGGACAAGAATGGAAGTCAGACGAACTGGGTTTGAATCCCACCTCTATTTTATTTAATAACTATGCAAACTCGGCCAGCATTTATTTAGCATCCTTTAGGAACAAAGCCTGGGGTCAGGCACTGACTAGTAACTTCACTGCCCTAAAAGACTCAGTTACATTATTTATAAAGTGAGATTGTGCAGTAGAAAGGACACTGAATTTAAAATCAGTGGATTTGGGTTTAAATCCTAATCTGCTACCCAATTTATAAATTCAGCTATCACAAAGCTATGTGAGTGGGCATAAAATGACTTCATACAAAGGCAAGAGTATGCTGGAGCCAAAAATTAACTAGCTTGAGAGAGCCAATTATTAAATTTTCAGGTGAGCACTTATACCTTAGAAAATGGCAAACACTATAAATCAGGGGCTCAACTTATTTTATTGATGTCCTAGACATAAGGAAGTGATGGGCAAAATGGTAATAATGGCAGATTAAAATGGAAAGTGTTGTTCATACTCTTTCATACTCCCCCCCCCCCAAAAAAACTGGTTGTCAAACATTTTCCAGCACACCTCTGCCAGAGGCAGAGAGGAATTATTTAAACTATGATTATAGGATGATGGGTTCTAAGCTGTCATTTGCAACCTAGTCTATTAAAGGATAAAGCTATTAAGGGATTTTTTGGCGAATGTCCTTAACCATCTGAAGTTGACATTAGGAAGATCAAACGTGCCCTTTGATAACTCAGTCAGAGAAAGAGGGGGCTTTACAGTCTTGGATCTGACAGCATATTTCTTAAGTCATGGCTGAAAGTATTTCCAAGGTTCCTCCTCACCTCAGATGCTGTGAAACTCTCCCTATCTCACACAGTGTTCTGCTTTGATGAGGAGATTCCATGCACTGTACTTACCAAGCCAAAACTTTGTACCCTCTGAGTTCTTTCTCTGGCTCCTGGAAAACTTACCTGTGGTTTTGTCCTCCATGAATATGTCAAAAGCAATTCTTCCCACGGGTCCGGCATCTGCAGGGGATCGCTCGTGCTGGGGCACAGGGGCACTGCTAAAAGTGTCTAACATGACAGTTCTCTGGTCAGCGGAGCCTGAGATTAGGACGTTATCAATAGCCCAGTCATTCTGGTCCAAGCCATCATGCCGAGGCTGCCACCAGCGGAAGCGAGTGGCAGTCTCCTTAGCATCAGGAGGAAGAAGAAGGTTCACAAAACTAAAAGGGCAATAATGGGGGAGAAAAAAAAAACCTAGAGTCAGACCTCTGGCATAAAAACCCATAAAACCATAATGAGAAATAAGAATGTAATTTGGTAGTGGCAGAATTGTAAGGAAAATTTAGGATATTAAACTACGACAAATTATTGTTGTTTTTTAGTTATGTACAATGTCTGTGGACCATATCGGCCATGGGGTTTTCTTGGTGGAGATACTGGAGGGATTTGCTATTTTTTTCTTCAGGTGAGGTGACTTTCTTGGGGTCCCTTGACATAAATAGTGAGTGTCTAAAGCCTGATTTCAACTCAGATCTTCTTGACTCCAGACCCTGTGCTCTATCCTTTGAACTATCCAGCTGTCTCTTCTCTTTTAGTAGTTTTTATAAGTTTCTATCTGATTTCACTTCCCTGTGTGATCCTGCACAAGCCGTTTAACCCTGTTTGCCTCAGTTTCCTCATCTTTAAAATAAGTTGGAGAAGGAAATGGCAAACCACTTCAGTACCTTTGCCAGGAAAACACCAAATGGGATCATGAAGGGTTGGATATGACTGAAACAAATGAACAACAATAACATGCTTATTGTTTGACTAGATTTTGGCACTAGAATTTAAGCCCCTTGAAGGGCAAGGCTTGTCTTCATTTAAAAAATTTGTATAAACATAACACAGTGGTTGGCCCATATTAAATAATAAATGTTTTTCTAGTCATTCATTCAAGTCACTTAACTGTTCAGGCCTTCACCTTCCTCATCTATATAATTGGAGAATTAAATTAATTGTATTCTAAGACCCCTTACATTTCTAAAAATTCTATAAAATACTCCTGGAGGATTCTGGGGATATCATGAATTGCTGTGTGGGTAGCTATATGCAGGGGATTGGATATGGCATGCAAGTGGTCCTGGGGAAACTCAGAATTTACAGGCATGATTAGACCTATCATCAGGATGAATCCAGTGGTGTTAGCATTTGGCTAAACACACACATACATTCTTGTATTTTCTCTCTCTCTCTCTTTTGTCTCTCTGTTTCTTGGCACTTTTCCCCCTGGAAGTCTGATACTTTTAAGAGTGGAATGGTGGAAAGAACATTTCCTGAATCTTTATAGCAATAAACATTATATATCTGCCCCCAGGGGCACTTCTTGGAGTAGAAGGTTTAAGTAACTTGCCCAGGGTCACACTATCTGAGGTCAGACTTGAATCCAGGGTCTCCTTACTTCAGTTCTGGAGCTCTATCCTTTGTACCATGTAGCTGCCCCAGATTCAAGTTCTGTAAAGTCCAGTATTTTATCTTTGAGTCAACAAAGGAAGGTACAGGTGAGTTCCCTTAATGCTAACTTCAGACAGTTAAGGTCTTTTTAGAGGTGTAGACTAGGCTGCAACTGACAGCTCTGAGCTGATCAAGCTACAGCATCATTTGAATAATTCCTCAAGTTCTTTTTGCTTTCCTGTCACTTTCTGGCCTATTCTTCCAGTCCCATGAATCTTCCTTTTATTATCCCCATTGACATGGCAATTCACCCCTAGGAAGAGCTTAGTGTCACTAACAAGCTTGGAGATTTCACTGAGAATTCCCTTTTGCATATTTATTTAGCATTTATAAAGATAGGAATGTAATCCAGTTCTTAAGCCTGGAGCATTTTCATCAGGCTCTTTGGTGGAAAGCATGATGACTTCTATGCTAGATTAAATAATACTCATTTCACAGCATTGATTCATATTAGCTTCAGTGTCCATCTAAGAAGTCTTCCTTTATCCTTCCCTTCACATTATCTCCACCGTCCATCTAAGAAGTCTTTGTTCATCCCATCTTTAAGTCAGTTCCCCGTGCATTTTCTTCCTTGTCCCACACTGACTTGATTTTTATATATAGCCTTTGGTTTTGAATCTTGTCAAGGCTTTTTGAAAGTCCATTTTATAACCACAAATGGCAGGCATGCTAATTTACCCCTCAATGAACTAACTAAAGTATATTAGACAAGTATGATTCCTTAAAAGAAACCTCTTTCCCCAGAAGACTTGTTCAAGTGTTTAATGCTACTATATTAAAGAGTTTGCCCTAGAGTCTTCTTTTCACAGTAAAGAATAAGATAACATTTGTCTTAATCCCTTTGGTATCTCCTTTTCCTGTTAGAGCACATCTTTTACTGATGTACCATGATGTACCACCCATGTTTATTGACTTAAGTAATGTATGGATTTTTGTCTTTAATGTATTTAAGGAAACTTATTAAGGAAAACTCATTGGTTTTCAAGTACTCTGTAAGGTATTCTTAAAATTATCTTCTAGCTTACCAAATTATTATTTTTTACCTGATCTGCTTTTTTAAAAAAATAGATTTGATGGGGATGTGTTTTAAAATATACTCTTTTCTCTGCAAAAATCCTTCTTGCTAAGAAGCTCCAAAGGATCTTTGTTCTAAGTACTTTTTCTTGGTAGATAAATCATTTATTTTGGATTTTTAATAGAGGGGCTTTAAAAATTGGCTTAAGGCTTCCTGAATTCTTGAATTTTCTCCTCTAACTTTTCTATAAGTGAGTAATTGTATGATGAACATTTTTGGTCTGTCCTCTTTTACCCTTTTCTACATCTCTATTCAGGAACAAGTGTAGTATATTTCCTTTTGTGTTTTAAAGGTGGGTTCCAAGCTATGCACACTTGTTTTAGCCAGAAACTTCTTAGCTCTGTCAAGGGATGCTGAAGAAGGCACTCCTACACTGGGTGTGAAGTTGGATTAGACAATCTAAAATCTTTCACTGTTTTCAATTGGCCTAACTGTGCAACTTCCTTAATCATAGGAGTTATTGTTTGTATGAGAAGATTACAAACCCAGGTTTACTGTATTGGTCATAGAAAATTTCCATAAGAAGGTTCCAGGTAATGCCTCCATTGACAGAATATTCCAGAAGAACTCCTTGGTTGCGGTTGTTTGGTGTTATCAAGCATCCATACATAAAATAAAACTGGATAAATTCAGCATTGGTGAGGTTGAGATCCACTGTGACCAATAAGCGACTACAGCCCTAAAAAACAAATAAGAATAGAATGGAAAACATTAATATCAACAAGTTCTTTAGTATTTAGTAAGGGAGCTATTTGGGAATTTCACTGCTATTCAGTAATTAAAAAAACCAGAGGGTGATCTTTTTGATGGAAGATTTTTCCTATTTACATATCATGGTATATGAATAACTTCTATATTTTTTTATTCAAATTACTGGCTAATTACTCTACTTAATCTTATTAGTTTTTTAAAAAAGACATCAGCAACTATTGGAACATCACAGATATCAAGCTGAGAATTCTTTTTTATGAGATGATAGTCTTAAGTGAATGAAACTTTTTTATGACTATATCTGGAAATGTCTTTGCCTAAATCATCTAGGAACACTAGGATACACTAGGAACAATTCTTGTCTCTGTATAACAACTTAGTATGGTGCCTGGCACACAGTACATGCTTAATAAAAGCTTGTTGCCTTGCAAATGAAGAATTATAGGCATATTAATTAACAAAATAAACAACTCATTCCTTACTGTTTTGGGGCACTAGAAATACACAGAAAATTATTTTGCTTTAGTTTAACATATGAGTGAAATTAGGACAAGGATTTGACCAAATGGCCCATAATCACCAGTAGAGCTAGGATCTAATCTTCTGATTCCTAGTTAATGCTTGTAATCATGTCAACCCTTAAGTGCTTAATGTGTCCTCACTGGTCTAAGAGTAAGATACAATTATCATAAGAAAATAAATCGTGAATTTCAGTAATAGGCTCTTTTTATCCAAGGCAACAAGCTCCAAGGCAGTGAAGGCAATTCAAGGAGGAAGATGATAGATAATGAATAAATGAAAAGCCATTTTGTTCACTGATAAAGGTAGGGGAGACAGCTTGGTGTGATGGATAGAAAAACTGACTTAGATTTAGGGAGTTGGGTTCCAATCCCAGATAGAATGTATGTTTTGTGAGTGCAGGGTCATTTTCACTTTTTATTTTTGTATCCCCAGTGCCTGGCTCTTGTAGTTATTTAATAGCTGGTAGTTGTTTATTAATTGATTAGTTGAGTTATTGAAATTCTATCTCTGATATTTAGTAGTTGTTTGGTGTTAAGTGAGTCACTTTTTTATGTCTTTAGTAATCCCTTAAAGTCTCTAGAATTTATATACAAAATCATGGTTGTATTGATTTGCCTTAGTGGAGGAAATTCCCATAGAGGAATTCCCTGTGCTGTGGAAACCACAGTTCCTTTGAGAATGGAGGCAATTTACATGTTGATCTTGAATTAATGTCAGTTAAAAAAAAGCAAATTTTTTACTTCAAATGTGGAATGATTCTGAAGAAGATTCAGTTCTGAGGTACTTAAATGAAAAACTTCTCTAGTTGAAATTTTTTCATGGTGAAAAAGGACTACAGCTACAAATATAGGCATCTGGTAATTATTGATAATTACGAGAAAGAATTGGTTATCATTAATAAATTCAGAAGCCATTGAAGCTCATTTCACAGATTTTTGGCTCCCATATTCCAAATCTGTGGTAAATTCAAGAGTTTTCAATTAAAACACCATCCAGATGGCAGCTCTCCAAATATTATGCAAATACTCTTCCCTTGATGGAGACTGCATTAATTTAAGTCATTTTTTATGTGACTTTTAATGTGACCTGGGATAATGCTACCATGTATAATTAAGCTAAGCCAAATCATGATTTTTGATAAGAAAACATAGGAAATCTTTTGTATTTTTGCTTTTTGAAATGTCGGTCTGACTAGGGATTTGTATAAATGTGATGGCACTGACCTAATTTCTTAATAAGTTTCCAAGTCAACTTAACAAAGAACTAAGGGTTTCAGTGAAGTTAATGAAGAAAGGACTGAAATAAATAATTTTCCTCAGTGTTAGGACTCCTTCCTAGGTGAAGAAACTCCCCTTACCAATACACATAAGTAAGTACCTTCTCTAGAGCCCTGGTCAAACTGCCCAGTGTCACACAGCCAGTATATGACAGGAAGGACTTTATCCTATCCTATCCTATCCTTTTCCTGGCTTTGGACCCAGTTCTTTGTCCAGTATCTAATCTGTCTCTTATGACTGAAACAAAAATGACAAAAAGTAGTATATTTCATTCTTCTCTGGGCTGTACTCTAGCCTTATTTTACCATGCCCCCAAGCCTGATGGGTACCTTTTTCTCCTTTTGCCTACCCCTTTTCAGAAGTTTCCTTTTCTGGCTGATCTTCCCTCATTAGAACACAAACTTCTTGAAGACTGGGACTGTCTTTCTTTCCATTTACAGTGATATTTCCCAGAGAATTTACAGAGGGCTTGGCACAGTATGAAGGCTTAATAAAGGCTATGGGGCTAAAATGGCTGATTCTGACTCAAGAATTGCAGTCTTGGGATTGTACTCTGAAAGTGTCACAAAAACAAAAGAATGACCTAATCAAGGGCTTTAATCTTAGTATTATATGTAACTGACAAAACCTAGGAGAAAACCAAATGTCTGACGATAGGGAATGGTGAACCAAATTATGGCACATTAATGTAATGGAATACTATAATGAAATTAAGATGAAAAGTACAGAAGAATCTAGAAAGACTTTTATAAAATAAACAATGCAATGTGAAAGAGCATATACAGAAGAATAAAAATAAACTAACCAAGCAAATATAAACTACCAATAGGAAAAGGGTATGAGAATGAGTAGAGAGAATTCTGATAGAGACTTGGTGAGTGGGACTGAAATCTTAGGATATTTTGTATACTGAAATGAATTTATCTGAGGTTCTTAATCTACTTCCTATGGATAGATTTCAGATTTGTGAACTTTGAAGGGAACAAAATTGTACCTTTATTTTCACTAACCTTTAGTTTTCTTAGCATCCTATTATTTTTTTAAACCCTCACTTTCTGTCTTAGAACTGACACTAAATATTGGTCCCAAGGCAGAAGAAGGGTAAGGGATAGGCAACTGAGGTTAAATGACTTGCCCAGGGTCACATAGCTAGAAAGTGTCAGACTAAATTTGAACCCAGGACCACTGAGCCACTAGCTGCACCAATTCTATGTATTTTGTTTTATGCATTTAAAACAACATTCTGAGTAGGGTTCACTAGACTTACAAAAGGTCTATAAGACAAAAAAGCATAAAGTTCCCTGATTGAAATGTGGTTTTGGTTTTCAATAATAAATTTTAATAAAATGATTAATAAAATTAAAAAAAATTGTCTTTACTGAAAGTCAAGAACCAACCCCACTGAAATGAAGAGCCATCCCAGAAGCCACAGCTCCACACACAGTACTCAGTTTTCCACCATTCACTGTCAACCAGTTCTGGTTGGATGGAGCTCTGTTGAAGTTGTCTTTGAGTTGAGTTGGGAGGGCGATCTCTGGCTCATCACAATACAACCCACTCCACTGCTCATCACAGCTGGGAAAGAAGACAAACAAAGGAGAAAACACAGTGCTAAGTAGGAGGATCTACTACCATTTTTTTTATTCATAACAAGGACAGGTAAATTATCTTTATATAATAACATTTTAAGCAATAACCTTTTTTCATAGTGTTTCAAGTTAGAAATAAGCTTTGAGTTAACTTTGTACTTTTCAAATGAAGCTTAATACAAGAAAGCATTTCTTCCATCTTGTATGTCAATGTGCAATATCTTTGTTAATATAATGAATTGATTTTAAGTGATTTCTGACAAGACAAGGTAGGAATTCTTTTGTATTTCATGCTTTTCAAAGGGTTCTAGGATTGATGAGGGATCAGAAAAGAGAAATTATTTTTTAAGGATTCCCTGAAGTATACTTCAAGTAAGGAAGATGGCTAAGAAACAAACCCAGCCCTCAGACCAACTTGTAAGACTATAAAGAAGTACCATTGATCTTAAAAAAGCACTTTGGGCCTTGGAAACCTCATGGCAAGTATTACACTTCGGGTAGTGACTACCTTCGCTAACCAGCAGACAAATTTCACTTTACATTTGCTCAGTGTGGAAGAGACTGGTGCTGGGAACATTAGCTACCTATAGTCTTCAGTCAGAGCCTTCGTGTGTTTAGTGACTCTATTGGCCTCTTGAGTCATACCTGAACACACAGATCATAAAGTATTATCAAGAAGCATCATCTCTGAAAATGGAGAATGGTGGTTTCTCCCTCTCCATTCTCAACCTTTCAAACACACAGACACACTATGTCAATCAGTTCCAAGAAGTTCTCCTGGGATCATACATGAAGCCTCTTACAGTATTTGCAGAGAAGAATCTTTCATCAGAATAAATATGGCCAATTGGTAATACATATATATATATATCTATGTAAATAACACTGAAAACTCTGCTATTTATATAGACATATTTTTATATTTATAGATATCTCTATATATAAAATATAGATCTATTTCATTTGCATATATTTTCCAATGCACATATCTATAAAATATGTAAAATATGCATGGGATATATAAATATTTGTCTATTTTAGTATAGCTAATAACAGAAGAGTTGCATATATTGCAACATGTCCAGACTTAAAAGAAAAATCATTATGGTGAATTACATTTGGTCCTAATGCAGAAAATGCCTGCATATTTCTGGGTGCCTTTCTCAGGCCCCCCAACACAATGTTGCACTCTTAAGAAGATCTTCAAACTTTTAACTTTTGTCCAACATTTTGGGCATCTCCTCCTACACATTCAGATTTCTTTTCCATCTCTGATATCTTCTTTGGACAGCAATGCTGGAAGTATTGCATGGAGATGTTTTGAACATCCTCTTGTAACATTCTTCAATGGCCAAGGTTAATGAACATCATTCAACAAACTACTAGTGTATAATCCTTATCAGTGCTACTACTATCATGCATGCTCGGTGAGGACAGGAATGGTGTCTTATTTTATCTTTTTATTTCTATTGCATAGCACCTACTACACCCTTGATAAATGTTTGATGAATTGAACGAAACTGAGTTAAATAAGAATGCCAAAGGAAATTTAAAAAATTTCTAATCATTACAAATTCTTCTCCCATCAGGTTGTGAATTTTTAAGATGAGAAATATAATGTGACCTAGCAAGTTCAGTTAGTTTAATATCTCATTTCAGGGGTAAAATACTCACAAAAAAATCATAAAATCTAATGGAAGCTTTGGTATAATTCAGAAACCAGCTTCTGAGAAGACAGCCAACTTTAATGTGGATGAAAATCTTTCTATGGAAGGAACAAAACATACTTACACACAGTTTCCTTGTACACATCTCCCATGGCCACTGCACATATCTATGCAACCATCTCCGATATAGACATTGTCTATTGCCCATGTTTGCTGCTTGTCAAATGGTGCTGGCTGATGCCATCGGAAACGAGTGGCTTGAGACCTTTGACCAAAGGAAACAGAATGAAGGGTACATTTTCCATCAAGCACTGATGAGAAAGTAGATCTCCCCTTTGAATATTTAACCAAAGATGAGCACCCAAAGAACAAAATGCATTTCTTATTTGTAAGAAATCTATATGATATTTTTACTTAGGTGAGAGAAAGAAAGGGCAGAGAGAGAGGCTTGTTGCCAATTATCTTTTTTGTTTTAATATAAGGGTTTTATTTTATAATTTATAACTTTATAAATTATATAAAATATAATATTTACTATATTTTAATATAATATATGGTGGCAGTTTAGCAGATGAAGAAGCCACAATACAACAATGGCAAGGAGATCTGGTTCTTGGGAGCAGATGCTATCATATACATAACTCAGGCAGGAAACTTTAAGAAGTAATGACTGAACTTAAAAAAAGAGAGTATAAAAAGAGAAAAGCTAATTGAGCAACAGTAAGAAACAAAGTGAGTAAGGAAAGAATGAAAGAAATCACTTATACCTAAAAATGTTTAAAAACAATTAAGAAACATAATTCACACATGATACTAAAGAAGGGAGGGGCTGAGCTGACATTCCATTTTAGAAGCCAATGTTATAATTTCACATTTACACAGCAGAAATTATTGGGATACTAAGTTACATCAGGGCAAGACTGTGCCCTTTTTATTCTCTGTATCTCACAGAGCACTTAGCTCAGTGGTTTGAATATCAGTCATTGAATTATTGTTCATCCTTTGTTTCAGAGGACCAGCAGCATCAAGAATTGATGTCTTGCTTTGCTACTAGTAGCAATGCAGTGATCCCGGACAATTCGGAGGGACTTATGAGAAAGAACGCTATCCACATCTAGAGAAAGAACTGTGGGAGAAGAAATCCAGACGAAAACATGTGATTTATCACTTGGTTATATGGGCATATGATTTGGGGTTTTAGTTTTAAAAGATTACTTACAAAAATGAATAATATGGAAATGGGTTTTGAGTGATAATATGTGTATAACCCAGTGAAATTGCTTGTCAACTTTGGGAGGGGGGTGGAAGAGAGGAGGGAGACAATGGGAATGATGTAACCATGGGAAAAAATTTAAAAAAAGAATTGATATCTTGAATTGTATGTGAACTGAATTTAAGGAGGCAGAGTCGCACCAAGTGCAGTGGCAAGTCAAAAGTCAGGAAGACGGGGGATGACCCAGGATTCATCATCTCATAATGACATATTTGATATGTAACCAAGTTCCAAGTGCTCCACAGTACTTGCTTCAGTAGCCTTCATGGCAGTTGGAATAAATTATTCTCATCACCCCACTCTATCAGGGGAAGTCTTCATCTACTTGGGGCAGACATCCATTTATCTCACCCATGGGTTTGACATTAGCTAAGGTCATTTTTCCTACATAACACTGCATCTCCTGACTTCAGGCATTTTTACCGGCTGCCCCCCATGCCCAGAGAGCACTCTCTCTCTCTCCTGGCTCTCCTAAAGTCTCAAAAGCCTCTTATCTTCTAAAAGAGGCATTTCCCAGGCTTCCTTAGTCTGTGAGTTCCTGGAGAACAGGAACTTATTTATTAATTTTTTTTTTGGCCTTTCTTCTATCTCATTGAATAAATATTGGTTGAATGAGCAAGCATCATCAACTTGAGTTGTAAAAAACAAACCTTTTTTTCTCTTTCAAGCACTAGGTGGCAGCATAAACCTTCACAGTGATTTATGGGTCCCTCTAAATTGAATGAGAAAAGGCTTATCTCAAAGGATCATGGATACAGCCCTGGAAGGGTCCTCAGAGGCTACCTTGTCCAAAGCCTTCATTTCCAAAAGTCATGGAAGTAGTAAGCATCACAGATAGCATTTGATTCCAAGGATCTCTGACTCCTTCTATTATGCCAGATTGAGGCTAAGAATGGAGAATGCTTACCAGAACAGTTTTGGTGCTTAGTGATTAATATCAACATTTTTTCCCCCTAATAGCAAGGAATGGTATATCGCCCTGGCAAAAGATATCTGTAATATCTGATAAACTAGGTAAAACAGTGTCAAGAATTGTCTTTTTTTTCCCCTCATTTTTTTACATTAGAACAGTTGTCCAAAAAACCCCAAAACAAATGAACAAACAAAACCTCCAAAACTGCCTTATACATACTTGTAGATATGAGGAACTTAATCTGGAAAAAATCCAACATTTTAATTTATTTATAACTAAAATAATTACAAATGGCAATTATCAACAAATACAGATATTTCAATATATAAAGAACAAGAAGAAAGAAGACTGTATATAGAATCATTCCAACATGATTTCCTCTGTCTGTATTTTGAGAGCTTTTCATTCCACGTTGTTTATAGGTTATAAGTACTTAGAATGGCAAATCTATTGAAAAGGTTGTTTTAAAATTTGTGTGTCAGCATTGTTGGGATAATTACTGGCAATAGTTTTAATTATAATTGTGATTAATATACTAGTTTGATTTCTGATTATGCTCTGATACCAATATGATTTATTTGTTGAAATCTCAAGGATATTTTGAGATTTGTACTTGGAGTTTGGCGATTTGTCTTAATAGTTTACGAACTATTTACTGTACGATTCTGGCTGTTGGACTGTGCATTTATGGGTATTCGGTCTTTTCAACCTGTAGTGATATTGTCAAGAAAACCCCAAATGGGGCCACAAAGAGTCAGACATGACTGAAATGAGTGAACCACAATAAAAGTGATTTCTCATATACTTTCTACATTTCCTACCTTGTACAACTTAAAAGAAACAACTAAATTATAGCCCCTAGATCTTATCTCCTAACCCAGTAATTGAATTCATATTTTAGTTTTAATGGAATGAATTAAAACCAATGAATAAAAGTAGGTGTGAATAAGAACTTGAATGAACCAATCATAGATTTGGGATTTGATGTAAAAGAGCCCTTCATGAATTTAAAAACCTTTCAAAGCTGATATTGAATAGGAAATATGTTCAGATTGGTTGAGGAAAACAGGTCACACCCTGTGGGTCATTTATAAAACAGTAAGTTAGTTCAGAACTGAGAAATCTGAGCATTTTATTCCCAGTATAGTAGAAACTTTCTTTAACATTTTCTACACACAGATTCACATTATTAGTTTTTTAAATGTCTCTTTGCTATATTCTCTACTATAGTTAAACCTCTCAGAATCAGCCATTGTTTTAACTCTTTTCATCACCAACTCTTAACTTGGAGGCTGGCCTATTGTAGTAAGTAGTTCACTGCCTGTTGGCTATGGTGATGATGGGGTCCAAGAAGGGTCCAGTCATATCCTATGAAGTAACTATAAACAGTAAAAGATTCAATTGGGCACAATTAATTCATATGGTGATTGATCATTAGTCCCATCTTCCACATATTAAAAACAAACACACCCCCTTACCTTCCTCCTGGAAATCAATACTGGCACAAGAGTGGTAAAAGCTAGACAATTGGAATCAAGGGATTTGCCAACAGTCACACAGTTAGAATCAAATTTGAAACCTGTCTCTAAGCCTGGCTCTCAATCCACTAAGCCACCTACCTGCCTCTTCCACATATTTTAAAATAAATTCCTTTGTATTTAAGTCGTTTTAAAGAAAAAGTCACAACTCTATACTTTTTTATCTCAGTACAATATTTGAATTGCCAAGAAAAATAAAAATGTCTGGAAGTTGGAATGATTGGGACCTATTATTCCCATTCCTGCCACAAGTACATTTGAGATGCTGCTTAAATCACTTAAAGTCTGTGTGCTTCACCTTCTTTGTAGGAGAGGAGAATGACACTTGTTCTTTCTCTAGGGTATTGTGAAAATTAATTAGTTCCTGTTTACCGAGGTCTATGACTTCCCTGGCAAAAGTCCCCCTGCAAGCATCACGATGATGGAAGCTTCCTTCTAATGAGTGCCACCAGTCACCAGCTGGTGTTGCAAGAAGCCTGGGGAAGAGAGAGTGAGCTGGGGCAGAGCTGTCATCTCCTTCCTTCCTTCCTATATTCAAAATCTGTCCTTTTGTTTTTATCCCTATGAGAGATCTGCTTCATCCAAGCTCCTGCAATCTAATGGATGAATTAATAGAACTTCTAAGCTTTTAACAAAATTCTTCCCAATCTGCTGTTTTTATTCATGTCAATATTTGCTTCAAAAGCCTCTAATTACTTTCCATTTAAATTTCAGTCTTTGATATCACAATATCATGCATTGACATCAGAATTTTTGCCCGTGCCCAGTATTATTGGGAGAGACGTAAGAGGTCACCAAGGGGCAGATAGGTGGCATAGTGGATAGAGCTCCAAGTCTGGAGTCAGGAGGAGCTGGGTTCAAATTTGACCTTTGACACATCTTAATTTTGGCACTTAATCCCGTTTGCCTAGTCCTTGCTCTTCTGTCTTAGAGTTGTTAAGACAGAAAATAAAAGTTTTATAAAAAGAGGTCTGTGAGTCCAACCTCAATCTGAATAACACAATTCTCTACAGTGTACACAAGTGGCCATCAGGTCTTTGCTTGAAGACTTTTAATGAAGGACAACTCACTACCTGTCAACTTTATTTTGATGTTGTTTAGTTGTGGTTGATTCTTTGTGACCCTGTGGATCTTAGGGTCCAAGGGATTTTCTTTGCAAAGTTATTGGAGTGCCTTGCCATTTCCTTTTCCAGTGGATTATGGAAAACTGAGATTCGGTGACTTGCCTACAGCGTCACATAGCTCGTAAGTGTCTTGAGGCTGGATTTGAACTTAAATCTTCCTGACTCGAGGTCCAACGTTCTCTACACTGAGCCATCTAGCTGCCCCATCTTCTGTCTTTAGACAGGTCTGGAAGTTTTTCTTGAAATCAAACCTAAGTTTTCTTCTTTGAAACTTTTTCCCTTGGAGAAGTTCTCCCTTCTGAAACCAAGAATGATAGATTTAGATCTGGAATGGAATTTTACAGGTCATCTGGCCCAAACCCCTCATTTTACAGATGAAGAATCAGAAGCTAAGGGAACTGGAATGATTTTGGTACTATAATCCAGAGAGAGCCAGATTTCAGAGTTTTTTTTTTATTCCTGAGACTTCAAGCTCAATGCCTGGTTCCACTAGACCATATGGCTTTTCTTCTTCAAATGATGATGAAGTCCTTGAAGATAACAATTAAGTTCTCTTCCCTTTAACTCCCAGATTATTTTCTTCAGGCTACAGGTCCTCTCACTCAGGGGTTTTAACCTCTTTTTGGTATCATGGATCCCTTTAGCAACTGGCTGAAGCCTATGGACTTTACCTGAGAATAATGTTTTAAAAAGTATAGGATAAATTTATAAGATTACAAATCAAACCAATTATTGTGAAATACAGATGAAATTTTCCCCATCTAAGTTTATGGAACCCCCAAACCACAGACCCCTTATTATCCATGGACCTCAAATTAAGAATGATATATAAGAAAGTATACTACTTTCATCCTTCACATGGCATGACTTTAAGGTCATTCACCAACCTGGTAGTCTTTTTCTGGATTATTTTAGATTTACCAGTATTCTTCCTAAAATGTGACTCTATGAATCTGAATGCAATATTTTAGACATGGCGTGACTATGCAAGTAGGGCTGTCGCCTCCCTAGTCTTTAAAACTGTTTTTTTTAAACCCTTACCTTCTGTCCTGGAGTCAATACTGTGTATTGGCTCCAAGGCAGAAGAGTGGTAAGGGTCAAGTGACTTGCCCAGGGTCACACAGCTGGGAAGTGTCTGAGGCCAGATTTGAACCTAGGACCTCCCGTCTCTAGGCCTGGCTCTCAATCCACTGAGCTACCCAGCTGCCCCCAAAACCGTTTTTCTTAATGTGGCCCAAGATTGTATCAGCCTTTTTGGCTGCCATATTTTTCTCTTGGCTTACCTAGTTAAAATTTCTACATATTTTTTTGGGAGATCTGTGGTATAGTAAAGCCTCTCCCATATTATAGTTGTGCTTTCAGCTTTTTAATTTAAATGTAAAACTTTTTTACATTAATCTCTAGTAAATCTATTAAATTTTATCTTACTAGATTCAGTAAAAAAAAGTTCCCTCTTCCAACTCTAGGTATTTTCATTGGCTGTCTCCCATGCCTGCAATATTTTCTGTCTTCATCTCTGCCTCCTGGCTTCCTCCAAGTTTTAAATCCTACCTCCTAGAAATGAGACTATTTTTTTGCTTTTCTTCACATGCCTAGCACTTAGCACAATGCCTGATACATAGAAGGTACTTAATGTTTGTTGACTGACTAAGGTATTCAGGTAGCCTAGTGGATACAGTACAGAAGTAAAGGTGGGAAGATCTGTGTTTTACCTAAAACTAGTTGTGTGACTGTAGGCAAGTCACTAACCTGTAAAATGAGTACAAAAATGGCACCTAATGTCACAGGCTTGTGGTGAAGATTAAATGAGATAATATTGTAATGTGCATTATTACCTTTAAGACATTATATAATTAGATCAATTTCCCCCTAACCCTTAGGTACTTCTCTTTTTATTTTTTATCAATACAGATTTATTGTTATATTATATAAGTTGTGTGTATGACCAGATAAGTTGATTTCCAGATAGCATGCTTTTTCATATTATAAATGGTTTTTTAATTAAAATTACATTTTCTTGGTAGTTTTTGATTTTTATATTGTTTCCTGCAACTCTGCTGTACACATTTATTATCTCAATTAATTCTTGTTTTCAGACTGATGGTTTTTCTGGATAAACAATTATGTCACTTGCAAATATTGATATTTTGACCTTTTTATATCCTACTTAATTCCTCTATTATTTTTCCTCATCTTATTGCAAATAAAAGTGTTGAAAGTGCTATAGCAAATAAAATGACAAAAGGGGGAAAATATTATCTAAAAGTTAGCTATTATTATTTTAGTACTTGATTCTTTCATGTGCCATTTTAATTACCCTTCCTAGATTCGTGTCATTTGTAAATTTAATAATCACATGCCCCAAGCCTTTATCCAACCTACTGAAAATAAGAACTTTTGAAAATTATAGTATAGGACCAAGTACAGATCATTAGAGCACTCCACTAGAACCCTCTTTCTATGTGGACAGTACTACTACCAGTTCTAAATCCACCTAGTGATACTATCCTTTATCTTTTCACCATTCTTTTGTAATAATAGTAATAGTCCAAAATTGTATAGCATTTACTATAAGTCAGGCACCATGCTAAGTGTTTTACAATTATTATCTCATTTGATCCTCACAATAACGCTGGGGAAGTTGGTTATTATCCGCACTTGACAGATGAGTAAACTGAGGCAAAAAAGAGGGTAAGTGACTTGTCCTGGGTCATACAACTAGTAAGTGTTTGAGACTGGATTTGAATGAACTCAGATTTTCCCTACTCCAGACCTGAGGTTTTCTCCACTGTGTTCCATGAATTTTATATACCAGAATTTGACGTCAAGCTCTTCAGTCTTCTGACTCCAAACTGTTTGGAATTGTGCAGTTGTGGTTTGCTGTATTTTGGCTGTGAATGTACACACATGTGGAATTGTGTTGTATTTGATTTTATTTCATGTACACACTTCCTCTCTTAAAACCTGCTTTAAAAACTGTTAAGTTAGTCTAACAATATTTTTTAATGAATAAGTATTTATTTTCTCTCCCTTCTACTTCCCCAATAAAAAAAGAAAAACAAAAACCTTGTCATATATATGCTTATTCAGGTGTCACGAATTCCCAGATTTGTCATGTCCAAAATGTGTGTTCTGTATATTTGGTTCACTTCCTGACAGAAAGTGGGCTTAAGGGGCTCTGTAAGTACTTGCTTGTCACAAAAATACCATTCCTGACACTAACAGGCATCACCATTCATTTCTCCTTAGTTTGAAACTTCCACTATTAGTCACTCTCCTGGATAAACAACAAAAATAGGAGCATCATCTCCTGAAATTATCCGTAAGATACATCTCTTAAAATGTACATTTCTTCCTGAGTAAGAAATTTACAGAATCACGGCCTTTTAGAATTGGGAGATCAACCAGTCCAATATTCTTTTTTTTAAGTGATGAGGGAAAAGAGTCTTCTGATTGTAAAACTTTCTCCTTTAGCCCTCTCCAATTAGCCCATCAGCATGGGTTCATTTATTAGATTAGTTAGATACTGTCTTACGCCCAGTGAGATTGAGGTTGAGATACAGGATAATAAGGCTCAGTGGTATGTGTGTGGGAATATTAGGACACAATAGTGACAAGTTTTGGCAGAAGGAGGATGGATATAATTTGAGGCACAGGTCAAGGAGGACCAGATTCAGTAATGGGGTTCCCAAAATAGGTCCTTCAGAAGAAGGGGCACCAATAAGGAAGATGGGTACTATTGACAAACTTTTGCTATTTCATAATCTCATCTAGGTTTGGATCTTCTGTTATCTGACTGAGAAATCAGATAGAAAAACTACTCAAAATTAAATAATTAACTATAATCATTTCCAATCTTCTGAACTATTTTGCTATCTTCTTTTCTTTCCTTCCATAGGTCCTTTTTTTGTTCCTTCATTCCTTTGTTCGGTCCTTCCTTCTTTCCTTTGTCATCTATTTGTCTGTCTGTCTATCTATCTATCCATCTATCCATCCATCAAACAACTGGGTCTCCATCTCTTGCCCTGGATAGAAGTGTAATAGTGCAATGGCCACTTTCCAACTTGATTCCACTCTCATCAACTTTGGATCTTTGACCTGCCCCACTGCTGATCTGGGTCCATTTGGCTTAGCCCACTGTAGCTTAGAGCCCCCAAGTTGAAGCAATATCTCAATTTCAGCATCTATAAAGGAGTGATTAACTTTTTAAATCAGTGATTGTATTGTTTTTTTTTTTTTTAAAACCCTTACCTTCTGTCTTGGAGTCAATACTGTGTATTGGCTCCAAGGCAGAAGAGTGGTAAGGGTAGGCAATGGGGGTCAAGTGACTTGCCCAGGGTCACACAGCTGGGAAGTGTCTGAGGCCAGATTTGAACCTAGGACCTCCCGTCTCTAGGCCTGAATCTCAATCCACTGAGCTACCCAGCTGCCCCCTTGATTGTATTGTTTTTAAAATAACTATGACTCTCTCCCTAAAAGAATCTAAATTTCTTTTCTTTAGCATGCAATGTAAGTTAAACAAGACAGCTTCTAGTCTTGTCAAAACTCAGCAACTACAGAACAATGAAAATAATATAGATAGCCTTTTTCAAGAGAATAATTTTTTCTAAAATTCTCAAGCTGTGGTTATAGGTTTACCTCTGTGATTTATTAACTATGTGATTTAGGATGATTGATTTATTATTCCTGACTCATATCTGTCTTGCATAATTTCAAGGAGTTTTTTGGAGGATCAAATGAAATAAAGCAAGTGAATGAGATTTTAAATTGGTTCCTTTGACCATATCTGTGATTTTATTAATTTTTGTGTGTGTGTAGGAGACATGACTGTTCTACAATTTGAAATCTTAGAGAATTACTTGGGTAAACAGAGATTAAGTGACTTGTCTAAAAGGTCAAACAGTCTCTGTCAGATGTGAGACTTGAATTCTGGTCATCCTCATTCTGAGGTGAATTCTCCTCTCTTATACCACACTACTACCTTTCATGTTGCAAGTCTGGAGGAAGAAATGCAGAAATTATGAAAAATTTATGGTTTGCTTTTAAAAGTTGGTGAACACTTACAATGATGAGCCTTAATGTTACTTTGGATATTCCTAAAAAGAACATGCTTATAAACCCATTATATTTAGGTATGTGTCAACATAGATTGTGATTTATTTTTTTGCTTACATATATGGTAGAGATTTTAAAATCCATTTATACCTACCTTACTCAACTTTACTCTCAATTTTTCTCTTTCTCCTAATTTTCCTGTCTTCTCTCCAGTCTCCTGCTCCCCGCCCCAATAGCTTTCTGCTAACTTTAAATAGTTTCCATGCTGGGTACAAAATTGCCTGACTTCTTAAGTGTTGTATTTAATCTTTAGAAACTGTCTTATCAGCTATGTCCCTAGGGCTGGTGGGAAGAAACAGATAATCATCAGACTGTAGCTTAAAATAGCCAAGGCACACCTAAGCTTTCCTCCGGAAGCCCCATCCTTTTCTATGGGGTTGTGTTACTTGGTCACCCACCCATGGACCAGGTTACCCTGGTACTCAGGTGACATTTATAGGACTCGGGTTGACTGAGTAACCTGTTATTTCCATGACTGATTGTAGCAAGGAGGATGAAGTAGACCCTGTGATCAGGTACCACTCCAGGAGAGATTGTGAAGTAGGTCAAGTTTTAGTTTGACACTATAGATCATAGATTTAGAGCTGGATGGGCTCTTATAGCCTAACCATTTAAACACCCCCCATTTTATAGAGGATTAAAGGTTCAAGAAGATTAGGTCACTTGTCTAGGGCCATGCAGTAATGAAAGAGAGAGGATTTAAACCCAAATCCTTTGACTCCAAATTCTGCACTTTTCACTGGACCATACTCATTTTCCAACTTCCCTTTTATGAATCCTATTCTCTTGGCATCCCAACTTTCACCAACAGATTGGATCTACATTCACAGTCAGAACCTCGTGGTCTCTGAGTTGGAAGGGATTCCTGCTTAAACCTGTCACTAGGATAATGATTTCTACAAGTTCTGGTTAGCTGACAAGTGGCAAACCTATACTTGAAGATCACCATTGAGGAGGAACTCCTACTATCTACCTCCCAATGTAACCTTTCTTACTTTGGCCTTCCTTTAATTGTTGGACAGAAAATGACCATTAATTTTCTTCTTAACAGCTTTACTGTCCTCCACCCAATTTTTCCTAGTTCTGGAGTAATCTAATAATCTAGCTATTCAAACATTTGAATATAGCTGTTATAGCTCCAACCTCACCCTGAATTCCTTTCTTCTCCAGACTAAACATCACCATTTCATTCGAGAGGAGATACTCATATGGTATAATCTTGAGGTCCTTTACCATCCTAGCACTTTTCTGGATGCTTTATTTCCCAACATCATTCCTAAAATATAACTTCCCAAACTGAACACAAAACTCCAGAGGTAGTCTGACCAGGTGTCCATCCTTAGTTTTTGAACAGGACCAAATGACATCAAGAGGTGATGTCTATGAGCTTATGAATGGTATTTAATTGAGGCAGAGTTGCACAAAGTCATCAACCTCATCCTCTCTTCCAGAGTCATCAAAGTCCATTGGCAGAACAAAAGTCTGACCAGGTAGAATGATTTAACCTCCCCATTCTTAGATGACATGCCTAATATCAAACTAGTTTAAGATTACATTAGTTTTTTGGCTCATTGTACTTGCAGTCCATTAAAGTCCTAAGTCATCTTGTATTTGTGAAGTTGATTTTTCTGAAACTCAAAGACTTTTAGTACTTATTTATATTAAATTTTAGCATAGAAGAGCTAGCCCAAAGTTCTATACTGTCAAGATCTTTTGGGATTTTTCTTCTGTCAACCAGGAATTAGCTATCTCTCTCAGCCTTCAGTCATCTGCAAAATGGACAAGCATGTCTATGCCTTCATTCATGCAGAGTGCATATCCAGTTGCTTTCATCTGTTAAATTAATATACCACTAAGATTTTACTTGATAAGGCATTAATTCAACCAGGTTATTTGAATTTTATTTTATTTATTTTTCACTATGATTTCATTGGCATAAGGATCTTTAGTGAATAAATTAAAATATATTAACATGCCTTTCCTACCTCAGTTTAATAAATGACTCAGCTCTATCCATTATCCTTGGTTTAACAAGATAGGGTATATATTATATATTATAATTTATTTTTTAAAATTATGTGGAAGATAATTAAAATATAAAAATAAAATCACCATTTAAAATAGAAAGACATTTCCTGGAAAATTCAATATTTCTCAGTTCCCTAATAATATTGGTTAAATAAGATAAATCACATGTATATTACCCATGCAGGTTACTTGCCCTACTAAGGCAGCATTTCAAGACCATTTTTGTGTTCCTTTCTCATCATGGCTATCTTACCAATCATACCAATGGAATTTTATTCCAAAATAGTTCAATTTTGTCCTAGGTTAATAATTCATTTATTGAATTGAAGTGTTAGGTGTGATTCTTTATCAAGATCCTAAACTAGTATGAATGAATGGGAAAATAGGCAAACATTTCTTTTATGTTTAATTTGTACACAATTCTAAGACATTAGGTTCAAAAACAAAGGCCTCTTGCCTCCCTTACAGAGTAAAGTTCATGGTCTGATATTTTCTTCATTGCTCAGGAGGATTTTATTTTCTTCTGAAATTCCAGCAGAATGATAGATAGTAGTTGAGGTTTCTAGAAGTTTGGCTCCTATATTAATAGGGTTATTACTGTACATATGGAGGTCATTATATATTTTTCAAATAGGATAACCAATTTGAAAACTGAGAGATAAGACTTATCCAGATATAGAGAAATGCTTGGTTCAAAGTTTAAGAAATGATTAAATTAATTTAAAACAGCCTTTTATTTAGTTTAAAAGTTCTCAAAAATCTTAATTTAAATTAAAAATTTTAACACAGACATTTATGGTTTATAGAATTAACTTTATTATTTATATGGATCCAACATTATTTTGGATACCATCCTATCTCAGTTCTTTAAGGACCTTTTTTCCCCTCTCCGACATCTTTTATCTCTTTTTATCCCAGTAGCTGTTTCTCTGTTGTCTTTAAATGCACACACATCTCTTCCATCTTGAAAATCATTTTGCTTTATCTACTTGCTTTATTTAACTATCATATTTTTCTCTTTATTTGGCTACCAAATTTCTCAAGATATAAGCTGTTTTCAATTTTTCACATTTCTTTTCCTATTTTCTATGTTTCCCTTCCCCAAAATTTTAATGAAGCTATTAAAAGTCTCTCACCTGCTGTTATTTTATTCTTTTAAGCACTAATCATGATATAAATGATATATTTATTGACCAGTCTCATCATTACTATTAAATTTTAAACTCCAGGGAATAGAACTCATTGGTAATAATTATTTTTCAATCAGTTCATTGTACACATAATGCACTTAATGAATGTTTGTTGAAAGGATTGTTAAGTCATCTTTGACACATCTATTTCCTTCCACTATTGCCAGTTAGTCATTAATACTCATTCATTCTATCTGTGAAATGTATTTCATATTCAACTTTCATTCCATTCCCAGTAGTATCAGTTCAGTCCAAGGTACTTATTTCCCTAGACTTAGATTATTACCATAGCTTAACACTTTGATTCTAGTCCCTCTTTTCCTGTAATATACATTTCATTGTGTCATTTTCTCTGGCTCAGAACCTACTCTGAATTTCCCACCTAACTGGCATGCTTATAAAAATACCTATGAACATTTCAGATGATAAAAAGCTTGGAGAGAAAGTCTCTGTACTGGATGATACAATACAATTAGGATTCAAAAAATGATGGTAAATCAACATAATGAAATTAAATAGAGATACAAATAAAGTGCAAATGAATTTCGTTTGGCAAGAAAAAACAATTTAAATATAAGTTAAATAAATGGTTTGATAGCATTTTGTATGAAAAGAAAACAAAATAGCAGTGATTTGTTGACTTCATTGATGTGAGCCTACAGTGATACTATTGTCAAAAAATAGTTAATGCGGGGGCAGCTAGGTGGCTCAGGGATTGAGAGCCAGATCTGGAGGCAGGAGGTCTTGGGTTCAAATAGGGACTCAGACACTTCCTGGCTGTGTGTCCCTTGGCAAGATGCTTGTTCCCCATTGCCTACAACTAACCATTCTTCTGCCTTGGAACCAATACATAGCATTGATTTTAAGATGGAAATTAAGGATTTAAAAAATAACTAATGCAATCTTAGCTAAAATATAATATCCAACTCAAGAGATATAAGGATTTTATTGTTCTCTATGATGATCACACTACATGAAGCATATTATTTGCATTTCTAGGCACTATATTTTAAGAGTTATACTGACAAAATGGATTGTAGCATGATGAATACTATGAGGTGGAGAAAAAAGTATATTCAACTTAGAATCAAGAAATTTAAATTCTAATCCCAGTTCTGTCATCAACTGGGCTAGATGTTCTTGGCTTAGTTATTTAAGCTTAATAGGTTTCAGTTCCTTCTTTGAAATGAGAAGCTGAATTAGATGTCATTTGGATGATTCTTTTTAGATGACCTTTTTCATTTCTAACATTTTATAATGCTCTAATCTCAAATTCTCTTGTTGGCTTTCAATATTCTCCATTATCTGTCATTATTCTACTTTTGCAAGCTTATTTTCCAAATATACACTAAATTTCAGTTATAATAATCTCATTGTCTTGCTATGTCAGTTCCCATCTTTTTGGTTTTTGGTTCTTATCATTTCTCAACAACTAGTCAATTCCTGATCATCTCTCAAAACTTCATATATCATTTTCTCTATGAACTCCTCCTTATCCAGAGCCCTCACTGAGACCCCACTTCTCTAACTCCTATAATATTTACAGTCAAATGTCACAGTTCAGTTCTTAACATTGTTTTGAAGTTATTTTTGTTTTATTTATAGGAACCTTGTTTCCTCTGAGAATAATGGAGGCTATTTGGATATAAAGACAATCTCGAGTCAGTGTAGTAATTATTATATTCATATTATGAACCCAAGTGTTGATTCAGAGAAAATAGGTACAAGAAAGATTATTTATGTTAAAAAAAAGCTACTGAGGTTTACATTCAAATTAAAGTTTTTATTTACATAATCAATTACAAACTTCTTCCAGGAATCTTATCCTTACCTAACTGAGAGATGAGACAAAGAATAGAGAATAAATCTTATCATTCAAATTTTCTTGGATTTTAATTTGTCCACAATTAATGGATAGTTATGATATTTCCTCTTTCCAAGTGCTAACAGTCACTGGAAGTTTCATCCTGGTGATAGATTATATGCTTTTGAGTGAGCTATTTATTCCAATTGACTACCACTTCCATTTTCCCCAGAATATTGTGCTCCTGGTCTTGTGGCCAAATGAAAACTTATAATGAGGTTTGGCAGGCTTCTGGCACAGTCACATCATCATTCCCAGCTCCAGCAGAGTGCAGAGCTGTAACTTTCCAGGAGTAACATTTATGAGGGATAATAATTTATTCTTTAATTTTCACTTCTTCTCAGAAAGACATGATGTCTATTAATAACTGATTATATTTCCAGTTTCTGAGGAAGTAACTGCATTTTGAGAATTAGACATTTTGTAATTCAAATGCAATTGAGTTGTCATGGAAAGGACACTGGACCTGGAATCCCAAGATTTGAGAAAGTTTTGCTTCTGGGGTTGACTATTTTATGACCCTGAGACTCTCTTTCCTCATCAGCAAATTGTGGGTGGTGACATACTACCTACTTCATAAGGTTGAGTTTTTTTAAAACTCTTACTTTCCATTTTAGAATCAATACTATGTATTGGTTCCAAGGCAGAAGAGTGGTAAGGGCTAGGCAATGGGAGTTAAGTGACTTGCTCAGGGTCACACAGCTAAGAAGTGTCTGAGGCCAGATTTGAACCCAGAATCTCCTGTCTCTGAGCCAGGCTCTCAATCCACTGAGCCACCCAGCTGCCTTCTTGAGTTTGTTTTGAAGAGCCTACCAAAGAGGTGCTTGTGATGCAAAACTTTTATATAATTATCAATACCAGTTATTTTATCCATTTGTGCAATAATCTGTAGAAAATAAAATAATAGAATAATAGCAAGATAGTAACTTGTCCTTATATGAATTCCACTGAAAAAGATGAAAGGAACCCAACAAATAATCATTATCAACCTTAAAGGGTTTGGGTGATTTGAACCTCATTTGTCAAACTCTTTGTTATCTGACTTGAAGGGACTTCAAAGGCCATTCAGTCCCTTCACTTTACAGTTGAAAAAAAATGAAGGCCAAGTTAAATGATTTGTCCAAAGCCATTGAGGTTGGAAGCATCATAGCCCCTCTGATTCCAGGCCGTGCTCTCTCCATTATGCCATGTTTGTTATGAGAGATTTGCATCCTCATAGTTGTTACACAATTCAAGCCTCAGTAATAGCAAAATTAAATAAATTGAAGTCCACTTTAATAACTAGGAGAAAATTATTGCTGATGTGCTTTTCCTAAATGATAGGAAAGGAGGAAAATTCTTACAGCTATGTGGAAAAGGAGTATCAGAAGTAGGTTAAAAGATCAGGAATATATTGTTTTCTTGAGATAAAGAATCCAAATTATAAACACAAGTTCAAATATCAATCATGCTACATTATTAACTAGATACTACCTATGCTATGCAATTACTACCAGATCTCCACATAAATTTAAAGAATTAATGCCTCAATGGAATTTTTTTGTAGTTTACTTATTAAAATACCTTAATAATTCATGTGTGGCAATACTGCTAATGAGCAACAAAACCTCACTGTATCTCATTTAAAGTTGGCACCTCTGCTGACAGTTAATACCATCATGAAACTTTGGGCCAGCAACTGAATAGCAGCTCTGGGCTTTTAGTAACTGACACCATTCCATTTAGGATAGTTCCAGAAAAAGTTACACTGTAGATAAGTAGTTGAATTTTATGTTCAGTTGTTAGGAAAATGCATTGAGTTTTGTTCTCTCTCTGTGTCTCTGTGTCTCTGTGTCTCTGTCTCTGTCTGTCTCTCTGTCTCTTTCTCGCTCTCTCTCTCTCTTTCTCACTTTCTCTCTCTCTCTCTGCCCCCTCCCCCCTCTCTCTCCCTCCCTCCAAGCATGAATCCAAAGCACAATCATAGTTTTATAAAAAGAAAGCTGGATTTGGTGTCAGGAATTTGATCCTGGCTCTGATATTTTCTGATTAGACGAGCATGAACAAGCGCCTTAACATTTCTGGATTTCAGTTCTTTCATCTATAAAATGAGAATATCAATGGTACTATGTTAGAGGGTTGCTAGGAGGGAGAGAGCTTTGTCTACCTTAAGGTTCTATATAAAAATGAGATGATATGCGTATCTCACACATCTATAGCATCACTGCTGCTCTTCTTAATAACAGAGAGTGAGCAGAATCTGGATTCCAAAACTATTCCCACCAATATTTCAAATCTGTCGTTTAATTAGTATTTGGACTTTTTGCTCATGCGATGGAAGCCATTTGAAGTTAGTACCCTTCTCTCTTCTTTTCTATCTCAAAACTTCTTGCTATTATCTCTGAAGAATGAAGTAGGCTTTCTTTTTATAAAGGTCACCGCCTTTATATGACTTTGACCCCATCCCCTCCAACCTTATCAAGAAAATGTTAAAATTCTTACTTTTCTTTAAAACCTTCAACTTCTCCCTAAATACTGGTTCTTTTCCTGCTACCTTCAAGTGCGCCCATGTATTCTCCATCTTAAAAACCAAACCCAACAAAATCTCTCCTAGACTCTACCATACACACATGCTAACACACTATATTTTTCTTCTCAGCTCTTAGCCAAAATCCATGCAAAAGCTGTCTATGCTCACTTGGACAATAGATCCTATAGAGACAAGAGTCAACTGTTTTACATTTAATGTCTATCTGCTCTCTTTTCAGTTTTCATCTTTAAATGCATTTGGGATGATCTGATTTGAAGTCTATCTTTTTTTTGCTATTTCATGAGATAAATCTTGTGGTACTCTTCCTTTATTCTTCTCTGTAATATTTTTCAAAAGACTTCACAACCCTAAAGGGTTGACAAACTAAAAATGTATGGTCAAGTCTGCTCTGCAGTCTGTTTTTCAAGGTGGGCTGTATTTGACTTACAGTTCAGATTTTGCCATCTCTTGCTCTAAACTGTTGCTGCTGCCCTTGTTTACTGTGGCCTTTTACATAAATGAAAGACTGTGTTTATTAACTAATGGGGCTTCTAGGTGTTTTTGACCTCCATGTTGAGGCAACTATTTTATACTGATTAAAGTTGCATAAGAAATGGTGACAATCAGAATCAATGTCCTTACTTTCATTTATTTAATATATTATGAGTCAACTGCTTATTTCAACAAGTTAGTTTGGAGCAGTTGTTATTACATTAAATATCCTCTCATTTTCATTTCTTTATTTTAAATTCAGTACTGACTTTCTTTAATCAATTGATGATATGACTACTAATTCTGAAATGACTCTGACTGGTGAGCAATCATTTCCTATCTGTTAAGATTTTTGTTTCTGCGTTGTTATTTGCTACTTGCTACATCTTATGCTGTTCTTATTGCCTTCTAGAAAAAAATTAATGGTATGTAGGAAGGAGGCTTCTAGGAGATGCTCAGGGGAATCTGACCTCTTTCAATTCTTAACCCTTTATCATGTTTTCCAACATACATTTTCTACCCTCCCCCATGCCCAACTTCACATTTAACACATTTGGTATAATTGTTGAATTGGTATGAAGAATTGTGTCAGATCTATAAAGTTTTTCTTTCCTTTTCAGCAAAATATGTTGACGCATAAATGGCATGATAAGTAGTATAAAGTAAGATGATCAAGGGTCTCAAGGAATGTTCCCCCCTTTTGAGGAGTTAATTTTGAATGTATGATACACCAGTTCTTCCAGTTACTTTATTCATTACTCTGTGAAAAATCTTTGTGCTGTTTTTAAAATTTAGCTGCATTTTGAAATGTCAATTTCATTTATGATGAGAATGTCAATATGGATGCAGTTTGCTTATTGAAGTAATATATCTATTTGTCGATCGCTCGATAAAGATTTCACATTTATAGCACTAAGCAAAAGTAATTTTTTAATGTGCTCTAATCTGTTGCTGATACTCTACCTGGAACTCTTTATAGCTTGTTAGAACTTTCTAGAATTCATGATTTACTGGTATAGTCCCCAAGAATCCAGGGTTACATTCATATTGCTAAGAAGCTACTTAGGAGGTTATTTCCTGTGAATGTTATTCTTTCTTTCTCCCTTGCTTCCACATATTACTCAAGAACAGGTCCAAGGTAAAAAGAAAATAATATTGGTATAAACACAATATCTTTTTGCATCCAATAGAACTTAGAGAAAACAAGCTGATGTCATCAATGAAGTTAGCTTTCAACTTCCTCAAGTCCTGGTATGGCAAATTGTGTTAAATTAAGATTGACAATGAACAGGAATCAATTGTACCTGGTATAAGCTGGAAGAGGTAGAGTAATTCTGGTCCACTTGTTGAAAGTATCTGATATAAGAATTCGCTGGAGATGATATCGGTTGCATTCTACATTTGTAGGTAGGCAATCTCTTAGTACTGGATGCCATGACAATCCAAGGTCTACTGAATATTCCAGTTCGATAGCTAAAAATGGCAATATATTTAATAAGCTGACATTTTGGATGTCAATATTATCTTGAAGATAACTGCGTATACTAGGACCATTGATTTATAATAGCTTCAAATATTTTGATATCATAAAATATTGACTTAGTTTATGTTGCTGTTTATATAACTGAATGTGCAATCCAAGAGGAGGCATTACTGGCAACTCATAAAAAAAGTATTTTGATGAATGCAAATACTTTATGTTTTCAATATGACATCATAGTTTCTAAACTATTCCTTTTAAAAAACTCTTATCTTCCATCTTAGAATCAATATTGTGTATTGGTTCCAAGGCAGAAGAGTGGTAAGGTCTAGACAATGAGGTTTAAGTGACTTACCCTAGGAAGTGTCTGGGGCCACATTTGAACCTAGGACTTCCAATCTCCAGGCCTAGCTCTATTCACTGAGCCACCTAGCTGTCCCCTTCTAAACTATTTCTATTTTTATTCTGAACATTATTAGCATTATTAAGCATTCATATAGAATTATTAACATTACTAATATATAACTTTTCTTTCTATGATATAAACTAACATTTCTCCTTCAATTTGGATGAACTCAAGTACATTTGGCAGATGAAACTGATTTATTAAAAATTATTCTTTAAAATAAGAGTATAGCAGAACCATATTAGATTTTCATAAAACATTTAAAGAAATATATATTCGGCACAAACAACTTAAATTGAATAGTCTTGTAATATTGCCTTATTCAGGGGACAAAGAAAAAATCATTTAAAAAAATCATAGTATTGAAATTTGGAAATTCATATTGGGGTAAATTATTATTATCAAATGTAAAAAGGAATGATGTTCTCAGATATGAAAGAATGATTACTTCATAGTTAAATGTGAAATTAATAAAAGATGAAATATGAAAAAATATATTGGGGACAGCAACCCATTTTTTATTCCTGATACTGTTTGTCTACTCCCTTGCTATTCTTTCTGTCTCGAATGTTATTATTACATATCAGACACATTTTTTTCCCTGATCCTGATCAGTGATTTTATTGGTGTAGAGAAGTCTCGTGAGGAAACTTGTTCTACCAATGCATGACAGGTCCTCTGCAGTTTAACCTCAGAGAGCAGCCTGGTACACTGAAAGGTCAAATGACCATGACCAAGGTTACATGGCTAGGATGAGTCAGAGATGGTACTTCAAAAAGGTCTTCCTTAATCTGAAGCCTATTCTCTATCTTTTATGGTAGACTATCCCTCTAAATACACTGATTTAAAGTAAAACAGACACTTGCCACAAGGCAATGGAGATGTATATTATCAGCCAAGAACATGTCTACATAAAAGTATTTACCTGTTTTCTTTTTAAACTTCTCAACAGTGTAGAAATTTTATTTAGGAAAAAGGCTACTATTTTCCAGAAATACACTAATGACTCCTTTTACGTTTTACTCTCTAGAAAAGAACTTACCATAACAAGAATCTGTAACAGAGCAAGAGGCTGCAAAGTCTATTTGCAGGAATGAATCTTCATTCACAACAATATCTGTGCTGACTACGTAACGTGTGCTTGCCTTTTCAATGAATACCAGTGCATCTCCAATGGAGCCACACACTGGCATCTTGGTACCCCCTGGGTGAAGCAGCCATTTTCTACTGTCCAGGGTGCTGAAATCATCTTCCAAGACTGTATTACCAGAAATATTACCCCCGATGAGAATCTGAAATATTACATGAAAATAAACACATGAAAATTCTCTCTCTCTCTCTCTCTCTCTCTCTCTCTCTCTCTCTCTCTCTCTCTCTCTCTCTCTCTCTCTCTCTCTCTCTGTTTTTGGCTACCCTATTCAAAACTGGCATTGTAACGTACACATGGTGTTAAGGGAATGTTAATAATGTATTTGTTTTTGTGATCTGGCTGCCCATCTGGCAAGTAGCTACTGAAAACAAATCAAAGGAATGACAAAACTACTTAGAGGCTCCAATAAGCCAAATTATGCCTTTGGAAACTCCATGCGACCAGGCTTGGAAGTCAGAATTGGCTCATGGAATGATTATTTTCCATGTAAAATTGCTATTTAAATGTAGTTATGCCCTGAGGCTTTTCAGTTTCAATTCTTTACATGGACTATACCATGTTTTAATAGCTTCTCTGAGGTCCATTTGATGTAATTTATTAGGTATGAACATAGTCCACTATGAAGAGTTGGGGAGATTTATATTTTTTTCCAGAGGGAGGAAGAGGATTTGAGAATCATTGTATGTGGCAGTCAATTCTAATTTGCATGTTTTCCTTTTGTATCCTCACAGCCCAATTGATAAATTGCCGGCATCCACATGGGATAGTCTTCCATGAGCAGGACTTGGGTGTTCTGTTGCCATTTGGTTTTCTGGACTTTAGGCAATTGGAGAAATCATTAGAGAATTAGATCTAAAAATCCATGCCTTAGCTTTCCAGCACTAACTATATGATTTCAGGGAAGTCACAACATTTCAGGGTTTCATCTAGAAAATGAGACAGTAGGAAGTAGTTTCTAAGGCCATTTACAGATATAAAATCCTTCATTTCTATGATTCTAGTTTAATTAAATAAAACAATTAAACCTGTAGAAACTGACCTGATCGATAACCCAGGGACTGTAAAAGTGTCCGTTTTCTGACGGTTGCCACCATCGAAGACGAGTGGAGGTGGAACGAGCTTTTAAAGGTATTTCCAGGGCAATGTACCTGCCAACATTGCTGGAATTACTGAACAGAAATTCTTGCATGAGGCTCCAGGAGAGGCCTCCATTGAGTGAATATTGTAGCAGCACAGGTTGACTTCTGGGGTCTGGAACTCCTTTACCACAACCGAGTCTCATGAAGAACTGTACAAATCTGATAGTAAAAAAATAGTAAAAAAATTATCATGCATTTATTCAAAGACAAATTCATAAAATCAACAGAATATGGATGTGGGAAAGAATGAAATGGAGGGAACTTGTACTGCTAATGAAAGGGATCATTTAATTTATAACTAATCATTCATTTCTAAAGTCATTTTTTTGTAATGAAAAAAAGTCCATCAAGACATCCAGTTTGATGATATCTAGTCATGCTTTGACAAAACAGGTGAGTAAGGGTCTGTAAGTTAAAATACTTTCTTTTTTGATAAATATGGGCCTTGGTGGCATCAGAAAAATGTGAATTATGCAAAATATCATATCCCTGTAGAAATGAAACGTGGTAACTACTGAAAGATATGTTGAAAAGATTGACATTCCTTTTCCCTTCATGGCCTTTCTTTCTTTTCCAATGGAAAAGAAAGTTTAAGAAAAGAAGGTCATACTTTATTTTTCTCTTTTGTAGTTCATTAAAAAGAAATTAATTATCCAAGGAGTGTGGAAGTTTGGGACCCCGTATGACTATTTGGCTAAGATGAAAATCTGGTCTTTTGCCACTTGGAATTGAGAACATAAATCATCAGCCGTACATTCTGAAACTTCTGACATGGTGTTTTCATATATTACATATTTAATTAAGAGTGAATGATATGTTACAGTGTGTCACAAAGAAAAGACTAGGTGATGTCTAAGAGCCGTTCTAAATATAAAATTCTATGATTATATGATATAAATTATTTTTTAGTCTAGGCAAGAAATAATAAACTATCCAGGAATGATATACTAGTGTTATAGAAGTCCTTTCCATTCTGGGTAGGAGTGTGTGAGGATATGGTGGCTGCCCTCTCTTACAGGAAGAGTCAGAAAAGGGAACACATACAAGTTGCTGTTTCACCTGGGGAAAATGGTGGAGAGGTCAACCTTTCCTTTTCTTGGTGGCCAACCAATGGCAACCTTCTCAAGAGCCAGGAAGATGAGTAGAATGACTATTGACTAGCATGCCAGCAAACATAGCCCACTTGTTAGAATAATAAAATAGAAGTTAATAATAGAATCCTAGAGTCTGAAGATACCTAACAGGGTTTTTTTTTTATCAATATATCAATATAATTGATTATATATAATGTATAACTTACAGATGGTCTGCCAATCTGCACAAATCAAACAACAAGTATTTATTAAAAACCATGTATATGTTAAACCCTGGGCTAGGAGCTGGGGATGCAAATACAAACATGTAACATTTTTTCCTCCATCTTTTTGGATCTTAAATTTAGGATCTATTTTTAGGATCTATCAGTGTAGATATGTATTATGAGCATATGCTATCCTCACATTTATATTCTGCTTTAAAGTTTTAAGAGCATTTTACTTTTCATCTCATCTGATCCTCGCAACATCTCTGGGAGGTCGGTGCTATTATCATCCTAGTGTTGCAGGTGAGAAAACTCAGGTCCACAGAGGTTAAGTGACTTGTCCATGTCACGAAGGTAGCAGTTGTCTAGGGCAGGCGTGGAACTGAGGTCTTCCTACCTTTAAGCTCAATACTCTATCCACCTCCAATACTCTGCTTCTTTCTCTCTATCCTGATATTGAAAATATAGCAATAATGATAAGGATTGGACCTGCAACTTCACTGAAGAAGGGAATTCCCAGGTGAGGAAATTCCTTGTACCAAAGCAAGTTGGAATTTTTTTCTGCAACTTTATAGTCTTAAATAATTGCCTGGGGACAGCTGGGTAGCTCAGTGGATTGAGAGTCAGACCTAGAGACGGGAGGTCTTAGGTTCAAATCTGACCTCAGACACTTCCCAGCTGTGTGACCCTGGGCAAGTCACTTGACCCCCATTGCCTACCCTTACCACTCTTCTGCCTTGGAGCCAATACAAAGTATTGACTCCAAGGCGGAAGGTAAGGGTTTTAAAAAATAATAAAAATAATTGCCCAGAGCTCAAGAGGTTGGTAGACTTGTCCAGGGTCACACAGCCAGTCTGGCAGAGGCAGGATTTAAACGTAGGCCTTCCTGGGGTAGGAGCCAGCTTGTTACCTAGTACTGGCAATGGAGCCTTTCATACAAAATAAAGTAATATTGGTGAAACACAGCTGAGTTAATAGGCAAAGGTTCTGGCATTTGAGTTGAGTGTTGAAAAAAAAAGTAGAGATTTGAAGAGGAGGAACTTAGAAAGGAGTACATTCCACACTTATGCAAAAGCATGGAGATGGGAGATGAAATATTACATCTGAGGAACACCAGTGTGCCTAGATTATGGAGTGCATGAAGCAAAGCCATATATAGTAAGTTTGGGAGCTCTGATCCAGGTTGGAAAGTAACAGAAATTCCCTTCTCTTGAAGACTTGGCATTTGATTAGGGAGCTACTTCCTAGCATATATTGTTATATTAAAAAAAATCACATAGTCACAATTCAATACATATAGATATATACATGTCAGAGAAATCTATATCTACCTGTGTTTACTATATATGTCATCAAACATATATACACATATACATATGTATATACACACATACACATGCATAACAAGAGGCATTAGAAATCTTAATAATACCTTTTCATTTAAAGGTTTTTAAAAATTTTCATTTCTTTAATGAAAACAAACTGGGTTATTTATTTTTTTAAATCGACTGGACATCTTTTGTTTTGTTGATCTAAGAAAATTGTGTTTTAAAGGTGGATTGAGACTTTGGGTAAAATATGTGCTTATCCTATCATAACCAGCCATTGAAATGAGATACATTTTTAACAATGGACAAATGTAGGTTGTCTACTCATTATCTTCCACATTTACAAATATGAACATTTTACTGAAGATATCTTTTGTAGTCAGATGTTGTTTTAGAAATAAAACATAAAAATGGGAGAAATTATATTAATTTAATGGTAGCCTATCTGTAAATCATTACTGCATTAGTTCCTTAGAAAAAAATTTGCTATTTTCTAATTTAGAATTCTTAGTAGGCAATGATGTGAAATAGAAATAAAATAGAAATAAAAAAATAGGAAAACTTGCTTTCCATGAATTGTTCTTATTAATTCATGAGCAGAATCATATATTCTGAGAGACATAAGGCAGTTTATAGTAGTCAGCAAAGACATAAGGCAAAATAAGATAAATGCATTTATGTACATTAAGAGACTTGTGAAATCTTAAAAAAATTTTTAAATTGGGTCTTTTATTCATTTTCAAAGACATAGCATATAGGATTACATTTTCATATGTTAAACTGCCTTTTAAATTGTACTTGTTAAGTTCCTGGCACATTAGATGATCAAGGCATGAACATAATGCCAGGCATAATCCTCCACACAAGTTTTAATGTTTGTTTCTGAACAGTTGAGCTCCATTTAGAAAATGATTGGGGGGATTTGTTAGATGATTTGAAACAAATGCTTGTAAAAGATGAAGTTGAATTTCAGATGTTTTAACTTAAACTGCCAATGAGTGTAAATGCTAAATTGGCTATGAATGTAGTTTGATGATATATCCCATTTCAACAAAATTTTACATTAGGCATATTGTACAGAGTGAAAAAATTCAAGTCAGATGGAAATTTGTTTATTATGAAAGTAGCATAAACCATGTAGGGAGAAGTGATGATAGCTGCCTGATTAAACTTCGGAAGAATGACCAAGAATGAATTAAATGGTATCACTTCATATTCATTTCAGTTTGTAATACAACATGGTAACTTTAATCAATGAAGCCATTTCTGATTTCTGATCCAATTATTTCAGAGATTTCCTCTGGTCCTAGAACAGAAATCCTAATAGATTTCTTAAGAAGAGGCAAGTCATTTCCTAGTGAAGGCTTTATCTTAGTGATTCCCATCCTCATCCTGATTTAATAATATTCTATTGCAAAGTATAATAATAATTCTCAAATAATTCTTCAGAATATTTTTGTGGTTACCTGGCCTGTGACAAATCCAAGTCCCGCGTCATCAACATGCGCAAGCCATCTTCGTTGAAAAAGAGGTTGTTTCCACTGGAAAGGATTCCACATTTCCTAGATGGCTTTCCACCACTCACCAATAAGAATCTATCAGACTCCAGTTGACCTGAAAAAGTGGAAAATGTATTAAAAAACAGACTATTAGATACTATTTACTGAAGGAAGCAATGTAAACAAATTATCAGCTTTTTAAGACACTGGACCTTTGTACTTTTAAAATCTCAACATGTCTAAGTCCTGAATATTAATGAAATATTTTATGTACCTTTTTAATACTAGAAATAGGAAAGAAGTTGCTGATATGTACAGTGTTTCAAATACCAGTGAAATTTCAACATCATTCTTTATGTCTAACAGATTGCTCATAATGCTAAATTTTTGAGTACACAAGGCTGATGTGTTCTTAATGCAAGTGAATCTATAGATTAAATGGACATTTCTTATAAAAAGCTGGTTAAAAACAAAAATAACAGAGCATATAGATTGATGTTAGTTATTTTCCATTCTCCAATTTTATTCCAGTTAGGGCTAGGATTGACTCTTCTTTTCTTCCTCCTCTTGCTCTGCCCTCACCTAAGACACAAATTCTGTAGAGACAGTTCTGATACATACAGAAATACATATACAATGTTGAGTGGGGAATTGACTATTTAGCACTAATATTTCATAATGAGTGAATATTGTCTATTATCATCAGATCTGAAATTTTTTTCAAACACAAACTCTAGTTTCCTAATGTAGAAAACAAGATATGTAGCCAAAGAATGACTCATTGCTATTTAATGGGTTGGTAATAGCTTACAGACAAGAACTTATGTTTGTGGGACTTCATTCACACCTTTGTCCTACTAGATGCTTCTTGATAAAAATTTTTCTTAATGAAAAATGACATTTGACATATGTAGTGACTTGGCAGAAATAAGTCTCTAAATGCCAAGCAACACTGTAGAGAAACTTACGTTACTCATGAAAATAATTCAAAAATAGTGATCATGGATAAAAGAAATGAGAAATATGAGAAAATATATATTATATCTTTTCTGATAAATAATAAGTAATTACAGAGTGCTAGGATTAAATGACATAGTGGGACATCTGGTCAGATAATAATGCCAGTCAAGACATAAGCGTTTTTATATTTGGGCACCACATTTTTATGATTACGTGAAAGTTTAAGGTACATCCAGAAGAGGACAAAAGAGAATAAGAAATTGAGAAAGCATATTATCTGAGGAAAAATTAAGTGAACCAGTTATATTTAATTTAGAAAAAGGAGTTAAGAAGGAAATAATAACTTCCTTCAAATATTTTAATGTCTGAAAGAAGTAGATTTATTCTGTGTTAATTTAAAGGGCATAAATATGATTAATGAACAGATACTGGAAGGAGACATAATAAATGAAGAATTTCTACCAATTTAGAGCTAGTTAGTAACAAAATAGGCAGCCTATGAAAAGGAGCCTGGATTAACAGGGACATTAAAGGAAGAATGCTTGTATCTTATAGGTGGTAGGACTATACAACCACTAAATTCAACTTTCAGATTCTATAAAGGAGTATAATAGAATCTGAACAGTTCATATTTAAGGAAGCATTCTTCCTAATTACCTATTTGTTTGAAATCAAGCTGGATGTTATGGAGTTTCTTGGTTATTAGTAATTACAATAATAAATTATTAGAAAATTTAATAGTACATTATATTTACTCTTTAATTGCCAAAATGTACTTGTGCCACTAAAATTCAAATTCTTGTATAAAGATGCATAGGATTATGATTAAAGCAAGAAAAAAATCACCTTCGAAATCATCCTTGAGAAAATCAGAGTTTTTAGTACTTATTTTACAAGTTGGGCCTGAGTATCCAGGATCACATATACACTTGGTTCCATTGATACAGCTTCCATGACCATTACACATTTCCTCACATTGTGGACCAATATAGACATTATCAATGGCCCAAGTCACCGGCTGAGAACTTGCAGGATAAAATCCTTGATACCATCTGAATCGTACAGATCTGAAAAAGAGGTAAGTGCCATTCACAAACTAATAATTGAGAATACGATAATGGAACACAGATGATCAATAACACTCTGGTAACAATGAACAGCTCCTGGCAACTGTTCCCATTATGAGAGGGAGGAAACATTAACAATGAAAAAAAACCATACACTTACCATTTATCTTAACTTATGTCACCACTTAATAGGTTTGGGTTTGCAAGATGATCATTCTAGAAGCTATTTAAATATATCATCATAAGTACTTTGCACTGATTTTGGGCAAGATGCACCCACATAGTATCTGGTCTATGCTTTTTTTTTTTGGCCAAAGAGCTATGTTTCCACAGATATATTTAACCAAGTGAAAGAGCAGTACTTCTTTTTGATTAATTATTCCTTTCTTCCATACAAATAGAACTCTTTATGAAAACAAATAAGTCATCAAATATTATTAAATGTCCACTATGTGTCAGTAACTGACACAAAGCACAAAGCAAAAAATTAAGCTAAGAATAACAATTAAAGAACATGATTTTATAATAAATTTATAGTAATAAATGGATTTATATTCATAATCAAGAATTAAATAAATAAAAAGGTACATTTTAGTTTTCCCTTAAATATTCTAAATTACTGTTTAATCCAACTTCATCTTCTTGACCAGAGAAGAACTCTGAATCTCCTAACTTGAGAGTTCCTAGGATTTTTCAAATACTCTGCTCAATTACAGTGCATCAAATACAGGTTTCAGGCAAAATTCATGATTCCAAGATTGTAAATTGACTTCAATATGTCTTTTTTTCTTTTTCTTGAAGGAGGAACTTTGAACCAGCTGTTAACAGGGTATACTTAATTCATTCAATAATGAACACTGTATTAGGTTGTATAGGGAATACAGAGAAGAATTTAAGATTTACCTCCTGGATACGCAGGAATCTTTTACTATTTATTAGGGGAAATAATGGAGTTTCAGATTTAGTAGTTAGTAGGGGAAATAATGGGGTTTCCATTTTATTGGGGGAAAATATATGTAAATCTCTATGCTAAAACTATTCTAGCAAATATTCAACCTTAGTGGGTTAAATGTTATTTTCTTAAATTTCAGTTTCCAAAACCAGAAATTTAGCAAATATCAGATGAGATTGAAGAACAAGTCAATCAGCAGACTCACAGTTTATAAAAAGAGTAGCAATGCAGACTAGAAATACTGTAATATTTTTAAGGAAAAAAGAGTGAAATAAGGGGAAATCAAAGTATTGTGTTGGTTTAAAGGAGAAAGGGGTGACTTTCAGATCAGTGATGGTTTTATGGAGGAAATGGTATTTGTTCTGAGCCTTGAAAGATGGCTAATAAAAGCTAATATTTATATAATGCTTTCAGGTTTGCAAAGCACTTTATATATGTTCTTCATTTCAGATAAGTAGGGAAGTTATTTGAGTACCTTGTGAGGGTGCTATTATGATCCCTCCTTAACAGATGAGGAAACTTAGGCCAAGAAAGGATAAGAAATTTGTCCAGTATTTCACAGCTAAGTGTCCAAGATGGGATGTGAACTTAGGACTTCCTGTTTCCTTTATCTAGTTTACAAATTGCTTAAAACCTGGAAGGCAGAGCTGGGACAGACAGAAGGAAGAGCATGAGCAAAACACCTTGCCTTGCTTTCTTCTTCAACCTTCTTCTCTAGTGGTCTAATATAAACATAAAGAAAAATCATATAGCAGTTTGAGTGGCCTATGTGCTAAAAATTTCATGATGATCTTTTTTCAGTCCACAGCTTTCTTATTGGTAAGTTTCTAGTTAACTTGCATTTTCTATCATCTAAAAACTAGGAATCTAGAAATTTGTGTATGACTGACTTTCTTATTAAAAGGTTAGCTTGTTTTAGATATAGATGGCTTTAATTTAAAGAAATCATATTCATTTTGTAGGAAAAACACATACAAAGATATTACAAGGTTTTTTAAACAGTAAAATGCAAGGATTTCTTCACTTTCACCAAAAATAGATGCTGAAACATTCTATGCTTAAATCCTGAAAAACTATGCTGGCTAAGATCCACTTCCCTCACCTATAAAAGAAGGTGATTAGATTAGATGATCTCTGAGGCTTTTTCTATCCCTAAAATTCTAATACCAATGATCGACTTATGGTATTAAATGTTACAAATAGTCACTTAGCCTCCTTCATAGAAGGTCCCATGAAAAGTCAGTGCAGTAGTGAAGGGGAAAAATTTGTCTTCTAAAGCAATTTCATAGATTTCCTCTTTCCCAGTCAACAGTCATGGGTCATTAGTCTTCATCCTTTCTTCCAGTATAGAAGCCTTTTTTTTTATTAACTATCTATTCTGGTGGGTTTTTTATGTCCACATTAAATAAAGATGTGTTCCCCTGGCTCAGTAAATGGATCTTCTATTTTTATTTTTGTTCTTCATGTTTGAGAATAATGCTGACATTCCTGGGGATTAATTATGCTTTCTTGAGAAGCAAAGTAGGAATAGAATGCTTCTCTGTATTTTCATGGCACGAGGTGAAATGTGTTGGCTACTAGGTAAGGGGTGGGATAAGAATCCTAGCCATGAAAATTGATGGCATGTGATTAAATCAGAAAATGTATGTCAAGTTTTTTGCAATTCAAATGCTCTGAGTATTTTTTATATTCTTTCTATACACTGTAAACCTCTCCATCACTTGCTATTAGTTCTTATGTAATATTTGTCCAGTTTTAGGTATAAAAAGCTGAAATCAAAAGTCAAAACTTTTAAGATGGAAAATTTGCTCAATAGCTATGAAAATGATCGAAGTAAAGTTCTCACATATAATTTAAACTCTATTATAATTTATTTAAGTCAAGATTATTACTATCTACAGCAATCCCCTCCCCTGGAGAAAAAAAGTCCCAATTTGAAATTAAACTTTACTTTCAAATATATATCACAATTTAGTCTTGGCAAAGAACACTTCTTTCTATTTGAACTTTCAGACTGCTGAGCTGAGGGAAATGCTTAGAGTTTTCCTTTGAACAAAAGCCTACATAGAATTTTTTTGAGCCTTTTATTTATTCAAATGTTATGAATACAAATGAGCTACCTTAGTTGGATATTTATTATTGTTTCTCCTGTCTTGACACAGAAACTGCAAGCACCATGATAAATGGACTGAAAGGTCTAGTTTCAATGTGGTTTCCTTCTGCTGAAATCTCATTTAAAAATTCTTGCTGCCATGCTCCTTAGTGAGTGTCAGCATCTATTCTCCCACATCAGTGGCATTCAAAGGAATCTGTTATTTAAAGCATAGACTTAAAAATTCAAGAACATAGCACTGGCTTCATTAAACAGGTTTTTTTGGCTGACTCATTATGAAAATGCATAAAGAAAAAAAAGAACTTGAGAAGTTTTAAAAAGAAACAGAACATAGAAAAGGATACATGAGTACAAAAATGATGTGAATAAACCTGAATAGGAAACAAATATTTATGCTTTAAGTACAGTCTGATAATCTGTAGAAGTCATATTCAATGGTCATCCCTATAACTTGTATTATTTAATATATTCACATGTTTGGATAATATACATCATGGCCAATTAGGTATATTGAAGCAATTAAAAAACCTGGCTTTAAAACACCTGCCACATGATCAGTTGGGATGTGTTCTGCATTCACATCCTGAATGGAGTATGGACTAAACAAGAGTTTGGACTAAACCTAGAGATATAGTAAGTTTGGAGCAGACATTATTCAGTGTTAAATTTTTACTATGAGTATTTACACAAATCATAGCTTAATTTATTAGTTTGTTGATGGTTAGTCTAGACTTAAAGCATTAATAATGAAAATTATTAATGAAAATTAATTAAAATAAATAGAAAAAATTAAAAATTAATTAAAGGTATATTGTGTATAATTTTTTTTGATTTAAAGAGAGTTGGACATATACTGGAACCTCTCTAGTTTGGAGTATATTGGCAATCATAGTCTTTAAATAAGGACCAAATAGTGCTGTTCTTTCAGAAGTATTGAAAGACAGCTTGCAACTTTGGTTGGATACCACTTGAGAAATGAGAATATATCATTTTGTTGAAATTAATTTCTTTTTTTAGCAAAGGTCGAAATATAGTGACAGTCAAAGGCTAGTATTTTGATTATTTTGTTTTTTTAATTGGATAAAAAATCATACTTTAATTTATCATTAACCAAGAATGTTAGAAATATGTATTTCTTTTGTTCACACTCATAGATAATGCATCCATAGGTTTGCTTAAAGTCAAGCCTGAAAGTATTTGTTAACCTACTATTTGCCACTGAATTGTCACATATTCTAACTCAGACAATTTGCATCTAAGAAGAGCCTAATTTATCCTGAAATATAATGACATCACACACGCGTATACATATATACACACATATTCACATGCTCATTTACTTAAGAAATTCAATGGAAGGTTATCTATACATATATGGGGAAAAACAAAAGACAGATTTTAAGATACTCAAGAGGTTATGTGAACAGCTAAGTAGCTAGTTGGATGCCATTGGCATCTAATGTCTGTCTGAGGAAATTTGAATTATAAAACAGCTAACAAATGGCCTTGGTGGTCATCAGGTTGAAAAGATTAAAGATATCGCCCCAGGAGGCTAGTTTGTAGTTTGCTAAAGACCACCCCTAAAGTCAGAGAAGCCATTAGGCATCTTTAAGTCTGTTTAGCAGGAAGAGGGTAAAGGCAGGTGCTATATTTTATATATATATATGCAACTTTCTTCTTTTTAACTATTGTTCTTCATGATAAAAGAAAAGACAAAGAAAGACAAATGAAAATGTCAGAGAGGCAAAAGTATCTTATTGCCTTCTTTTCTCTTCCTCTGTCATTCTCTAATAGTTCCATCTTTTTGCCTACAGCTTTTCATTTTATTTTTACATGTCCTCATCAGCAAAATGGAGATAATAATAGTTTCACCATCTATCTCATTAGGGTTGGTGTGAGGAAACTACTCTGTAAATTGCAAAACATCATAATAATGTGAGCTGTTATCATTTCCACTCAGATGACCTTTCATTTTAAAAATTCAGTAGATGTAGCAGCAGCACAGAGAAAAGGAGAAAAGAACAGAAATGTTTGTGGAAAAGTCCTAGAGCTTTCTTCTAAGAAACCAGGATCTCAGGGCGCTGGATATAGAATTTGAAGACTGATTTTCCTATTCTGGGTCTTCCTACTATGTGTTAATAATTGGATCACATGACCTCTTTGTGCCTCAGTTTCCTTATCTGTAATATGAAGGGATTGGATAGATTGTCATTAGGGTCCCCTAGCTCTAAAATTCTATGATCCTATAATTCTGTGTCTTCTCAAGGGATATGGTGAGATTTGAATTGCAGAAATATGAAAACCTTCCAATGAATTTAAGTAAATTAGCATGTGAATGTGTGTGTATATGTATATGTGTGTGTATATATGTATATGTGTGTGTTGTCATTATATTTCAGGATAAATTAGGCTCTTCTTAGATGCAAATTGTCTGAATCACATATTCCAACTCAGGAAATGAATATTGCAACATAGCAGTTCACACACATACCTTTTTAGCAACTGTCTATCATGGAAGTATGTCAGCACAGCTTCCTATTGTTTTCAAATATAAATATTTTATCTGATTTAAATGAGAATTCAGTGAGAAATAAAAGGAAGGATTCTGTTCCTCTCATAAGGCAAAAAAAAAGCCAATAATGACTCCAGGAAGGGAAATTTCAAGAAAGATCAACTTTGAAAAGGCTTGAGAAGAAGCAGTGAGGACCTTACCCACATAGGTGTAGCTTCCCGAAATGAATGACCTCCCTTCTCCAGCCCTGAGTTGTACCAGCATAATAGGTACTGCTTGGGTGATGTTCAGTAGAGCATAAGGAGCTGATGTGGCTGCTACTACTATAGCACAATGGAAGGAGCAGGTGCCATGTGGCCCCGAAGTCCCTCGAAAATTCCAGCCTCACTGCATCAGCAGATGAGCTATCAGTTGAGCATCCAATGTTGATCTTGGGGGAAAAAAATACAAATTACCAGAGTGGCAAGCCTTGAGATGATTCACCACTTTATTATTTCCCAGGGAGCCCATTGCTTGGAAAATGCCTTCTTGAATTATTTAGAAATACAAATTCTGCTTATGAATAATATAGTACACTACCTTTATACAACAATCTCTCATAAAGCACCTCAGTGCTTCATGGAAAAAGTCACTTTCTTCCTTATCCCATAGGGAAAGCAGAGAATATGGAACAGAGCCCATTGTTTTCCTTTTGGTCTTCTTTTGAAGCTGGACTATGATCCAAGTAAATGCATATGAAAAACGTGTCACATTCCCCTTACTCTGACAATGAGGTTTTTTTCCCCACTTACCAGGAAAATAGCTTGGAACATTGGAAAGAGTGTTGAACCAAGAGTTAGGAGACCTGAGTTCTAGTCCAAGTTTTGTGACAAACTATCTGCTACCTGGGATAAGTCATTGCATCACTTTTCATTGTGTTTTCCTCATCTCTAAAATTGAGTTTAATCCAGGTGATCAGTGAGGCTAGTTCTAATGTCTTGCGATTTAATTACCCTACTCAAACTATAGTTAAGTAGTCGTTCCATTTCCCATTCTTATTTGTGTGGTCTAGTGCATAAAAGAGGACTGGCAGTAGGGGGATTTGGGGTCTAATCTTGGGAAAATCTTTTTAGTTATTTTGTCTCAGTTTCTTTATCTGTAATATGAGATCTGGTCCAGCCACAATATCCTATGATTCTATGCTAAGTACAGCTTAAAATCAATAGGATCATCTGTCTTGAGTTGACTTCTTTCATGACATGTGACTCAGGAAAAGTCTGATCTTTCTGGGTAACTGGTTTCAACTAAGTTTAGCCAACACTTAAATTACATACGCTACACTTCTTTTCCTGAGATGATTGCTCCCTCAGGCAGGGCCAAAATTTGATTCTCACATCAGCTAACTTCTTTGTATATGTTTCTGGTAAAGAGGCTATTTCCATTTTATGATCTACCTAAAATCCCTGTTTCTAGCTTGGAGTTGCCTAGTGCTGACAGAACTTTTAAAATGATTTAGTCTTTTCCTTTTTATGTATATTTAAAAATACCTGAAAAATGGACAGATCATGGCAGTTAGGGTAAAAAAAATTTTTTTTTAAATGCAGTAGTTTCCTCATAGGTAAAAAAACAAATTAATTTTCTGTTCCTTAAATTCTTCTAAATCCAAAACCTTATTATGATTTATGTAAACTAATTAATTTAAAATAGGCATCAGTGAAAACCATATTTGATTATTAGTACATACTTTAAGTCCTTCTTGTTTAGCTACGGAACAGGTGTGTTTTATGACGTTAACAAAGAAGAATGACAATATAAAGTGACCACGACTTTGGTTACAAAGGCTCAACCAGATTAAAAAAAACCTATTTCTATAAAGTGTTAATTTGCTTTCCTAAAAATGAAAAAATGCATGAATGTGAATGAAATATACTTGGCAAAAATATTTGAAATCTTATGAAATTAAATGTAGACCAACTTTGCTTGGAAAACTAATGGCCCAAGATGATTAATGTTATATATGGTTTTTAACATTGTGTACACTATAGTTACAGTAAGTATTTCTAGACCCTAACTATAAAGAGTAATATGGTCATACTATACTAAATTTTCCATTTAATTTTTGTAGTATCTCTAGTTATCTCTTCTACCAACTTTTCTTTGTGGTAGGAAAGGGAACATTTCACAATGCCAGGATTAGATTTTAGAAATTAGCCTTCATATAAACATGGCTCTACATTTTAGAAAAATAAGATTATGGTTAAAAAAGACAACATACACCGCCAAATACCAAATGTGTCCTTGCGCAAAAAATTTAGGTCGAATTGTATAAATTATTTGTGACTTCTTTTTTTCTAGATGCACTCTCTCAAATTACAATGGAAGAAAGGAGAATACCTCAAATTGGATGATTGTGTTCTCATTCACATTCAGATCTCGAGTTGTAATGGAGTGCTCACCAACTTCATTTGAAACAAACACCATAGCTGAATCTTCCTCACTATCATAAAAGAAAAACAACATCATACTCATATATTTACGATATAAGAGATAATGTGGCATAGGAGAGAGAGGGATGTCCCTGCAATCATGGAGACCTGGGCTCAAATCTCGCCTTGACATATACTAGTTGTGCAATTATGGGTAAGTCATAGCTAGGTGGTGTAGTGGATATAGTGCCCAGACTAGTGTAAGATTCATCTTCCTTAGTTCAAATCTGGCCTCAGACACTTAGGAGCTGTGTAAAATACTGGGTGAGTCACCTAACCGTACCTCAATTCCTCATCTGTAAAATAAGTTGGAAAAGGAAATTGCAAACTACTCTAGTATCTTTGTCAAGAAAATCTGAAATGGGGTCATGAAGAGTAAGACACAGTTGAAAAATGACTGAAAACACTTAGCCATTCTGTGCCCTAGGCAAGTTTCTAAGACCATAAATTACAGATGAGTTTTTGATTTCAAAAAGTAAGGAGTTTCTGCAATCATGGTTCCCTATACTGATGAGATTAGAGGTTGGATAAATAAAAAAGAAAAGAAGGGGAAATAAATTTGTATAGAGAAGTGATTATTAAAACTTCTAAGTCTTTAAAGTAAATACTTACGGAGCCCCTTTTGAAGAATATGGGCAATAAAGGCCAATGTTACCACCAGGATAGAAAAACCAATTGTCTTCTTTGGGTCCAAAGTCAAAAGTATCCAGAAGGATCACAGGATTGTTTATATTATTCCCATCAATTATAAAGTCATCAACAATCCATATTTCTTCTTTCTTGCCTAAGTGATTTTCAGATAAAGAAGAATTTGAAAGTGAAAATTGAGTTTTGCCCTTTGGAAAATATTCAGTAAATTAAACATATGCTTCCAAAATAAAAAAAAAACAACCCAACAACATAAACTATATGACAGTTTATTTACAGCGATTATGAGCAAAATATGTTAAAAAATCTCAGAGCCATCTTAAGTTGACATAGCACAAAAAAAGACTTACTAATTACAGAACTTCTTTGATGGAAAACATGCTGTGAAAAAAATGTATTGTCCTTCATCTAAGAAAATGGTGTTATTGATCCACCAAATATAGGAAAACATGCCATTTGAAATTTATTCAGGGGGCAGCTGGGTAGCTCAGTGGATTGAGAGCCAGGCCTAGAAACGGGAGGTCCTAGGTTCAAACCTGACCTCAGCCACTTCCCAGCTGTGTGACCCTGGGCAAGTCACTTGACTCCAAGACGGAAGGTAAGGGTTTAAAAAAAAAAGAAAGAAAGTTATTCATCCACACTTTCTTGTCCACATAATGATCAATGCCTACTTTTGTAAAATGACTAGATACACTTAGGAATGCAGTTTATAGCCATAGAAATGAGATAACTAGTTGAGTTGCCAATGATTGGGTTCATGAACATTATGCTTTAACAAACTAGGCCAATAGTTTATTGATATGTAAAAATTGTATCCTTAACTCTGATTAGCTGATGGCAAAAAAAAATTGTACAGAAGAAAATTCCTGTGTGTTGCAAAAAACCTTTACCCCTCCAATATCTGCTATAATCTCTGGATTCTTTGGCAGAATTTTATATGGGTGAAAGTCCAATAATCCGGTGTATTCCTGATCCTGTTAATGTGGGCATTCCCTTCATTAGTGCAAATTACAACCCATTCATACTCTCTCATCCTGTGTTGTTCTTGTCAAGCATGTCAAGATAGCTATAAAGAATATCCTTAATAAATCTTTTATTAACTCTTTGCTCATTCAAATAGATTGAATACTCTAGATCAGCAGTGTCAAACATGAAGCCCAGAGGCTACAAGCAGTCCACTCTACAGATTGAAATGTAATTGGGAAATATTTAACAAAAATAAATAAAATAAAATAAAACATAGATTATAGTGCATTTTAAAATTAAGTCAATATATGGCCCAAAGGGATCCTTATGTACAGATTAGTGACCCCTATTCTATTTGAGCTTTATTTGAGCTGTTCTAGATAATGGATTTTAACCTGATTTTAAACTTATTTTGTAAAAATATGTTTTGATAATTGTATTTCAACATACTTGGTTTCCTTTATAATCTTGTGTATTGTATCCATTCAAAGACATTATTCTGGCTACTGATCCATGGACTTCACCAAAATGCCAGAGGGGTCCATGACAAAAAAGGTTAATGATACTAGACTTTTTTCTATTTGCAGTATAATTTTTTAAAATGTTTATTTTAGTTCTAGACCCATTTGTTATAAAAATCACATGAAGTGATTCTATTTTACTGTTGACTTTTTGATACTCATCACCATTTGGGACTATTTACTTTTTCAGAAGTCTATGTAATAAAATTACATTTTTCTAATTTGAAGGTAATGAAAAAAGTAAAATGCTACAAAAGGCTTCCTTTTTATAAAAGACAATAGAAGCAAAGCCAGAAAACATTATCGATTTGTAGGAGCATCTTCAACCACCATTTCAAACCTGCATTCAACTCTATTTCTTTCAATGGCATCCCAGTGAAGAAAGAAGAGAATGTAAAAAAGAATGTGATCCATATTTTACTTTTTTTAAATGGGTGACTGCAGCATTTCGTATCAGTACCTCCTATTCGATCAAACTCTGTAATGTGCCTATAATAGTGTCTTGAATGGAACTCCACAATTTGAAATTATATGTATATGTACAAACCATTATTTCAGCAAAATTGAGATAAAAGTGAACAGTTTGGAGAAGTAGCATTTTACCACAACTAAAGTTCATATTTTGGAACAAGTCTCTACGGGGTCTTCTTTGCATTTACCATAGCCATATTCATCTCATGAAGGGAAAGCAGTACTTTTGAAACAATGAATTAAAATAGTAACAAGGTGTTATATTCTCAAATCCAAATCACCTCAGCCATATTAAAAAGTTAATGATCTGTGCATAAAACACCCTTATTTAGTTAGAAGCTTGCATTCTCATCTTAACAAAAATAAATGTGTCTCAGTCAATTTGCAAGCATAGGAAAGGAGGTTTATTTTTACCGTTGTTGTATGGTTGCCAGAGCCGGAAACGTGTGGCATTGGTTTGTGCAGTATATGGCAGGGGAACATTAATAAAGAGGACATTGGTTGTTTGGGTAAAGTAAAACTCATCCATCAAGTGCCAAATGATGCCCCCACTGATGGAGTACTGTAATAAAATAGAGTGAGATCTCTCTGGGGTACCTAGAATGAAGAGGGGACACAGGCATTAATATGTCACAGAAGAGCAGAAGCAACATAGACTAAGCTCATTTTGTTTTTTTGCACCAGTGCAGGAAATAATCTCCCTCACCCCAACCACATTTCAAAGCCAAGACAATCCTCCTTCCAATTCTTGGAAGGTAAGTATCTTGATGAATAAGATATCCCAAAGTACAGGGCAGAGAGCTCAAGGAGCAATAAGTACATGACCAAGAACACACAATAACCACACACAAAAGCTTGTGGAATTTGATTTAAGCAAAAATGAACAAACAAACAAAAAAACCCAAGCAAAGTCTTTTGACTCGTTGGAAACACAGCAAGCTTCTTCAAAACATTTACCCAAATCCTGTGATACAGAAAGTTACTCCCATAGATAGCTCATGTAATTTAGAGCTAGAAGGAACTTTAGAGATCATTTAGTCCAACTCTTTCATGTGCTGTACACAGAGCACTGTGGAAGGCACTGGGGAAATACAAAGTTTAGATAAAGTATAGTCCCTACTCTCAAAGATGAGTAGGTTAAAAGAAAATTGGATATTTTTATAAAATCTGATTCATTAATATGAAAAATCAGAATGGAAAATTTTGTAGAAATTTTGTTTGGAATAGCTGTCCAAGATATATTTTAAAGTAAAGTTATAAATCATTAAAAATAGAAAAAGTGGATGGAAAGGCATATGGAAATGGTGACAAAATTAGTTACCTTAGAGCTAGAATTATCATTATACTTAATACGATCATTTCTGGGGGAAAATGATAATTATCTGATCCACACTTGACAGAGGAGGAACATATTATGTACTAAAAGTAACTAATAACTAACTTGACTTCTCAAAGTAATATTAAAAGAACCAATTAACAATTGTGAATTCTTAGAAATCAATATCAAATCTTTACTTTAACCATGCCGTATTGGTTGCATATCCTATCATTCTTACTGGGGGAGGGGAAGGACTTGTTCATTGTGTACCTTTTGTGGGAAGGATATAAAAACATGGTTACAGCTACGTATCTTACCTTTTGCAATAAATCTAAGTGAAAACTGGACATATAAGCTATTAGAACAATCTAGGTCTCTGGAAATGAGCATCCTTAGTCCTTCCTGAAAATAGAAACAAATGATATAAATGATCTCATGTCACTTTCTATATTATTTTCCTACCAGTTGGTTTACTTAAAGGCATACTAAGAAGGTCCCAGAAGGTTCAAGAATCCATAAACATGTTATGAAGTATAAATTCAATGAACATTTATTTTAATACCTGAATGAATGAGATTTTTTTTGTCCACAAAACTTTTTTTTCTCATAATGGTTAAAATTTCCTTTGAACTCAGATAAAACAAATCTATTGACTCAATGAAAAATCACTTACTTGCTATGAATTTCAAGAAGCAATGCAAAAATGATAGTCTTAAATATCTTTAAGAAAGGCTAATAATGGTACCCACTTTGAAAGGCTTCTATGAGCATCAAGTGAATTAATGGCATATTTAAAGTGCTTTGCAAACCTTAAGGCACCATCTAAATCTGAGTTACTATTATAATCTCCAGGAATATTTATTTAAGCATAAACTCTTTGGAACACAGCTAGATGTGAAAAGAGTAACATGCTAGGAGAAGGGAAATGTGCCAAGTACTTCTGCTGGATGCCTGAAGCTAATAGGTAACTTTTTTCCCAGGGTTCCAAGAATTCTTCAAGCTAAGTACTATGGTTTGGCTCATTCAGACAACCCCTGGGGCATGCATTCCAGCTGAATGAATAAACCCCTACTTCTTCAAGTTAAATAAGGCATAATTCAGGTTAAGTTCTTATGCCTAGGCTTCAGCAATTCATGCAGGGAAGTTTCAGGCCACCAGAAAGAGATTAAATTAGCTTTAGTAATTTTTCAGCTAATTTACTATTTTTGGTTACCTGGGTCTGACAGTCTTAAAGGTTCATTTCTTCCCAACTCTACAGGATAGTTGTGACAACTGATAAAACTATATCTTCCTAAACAAACTTCTTACTATGGGAGTTAAATACTTACATTCTTATATAAGTACCTCAATTCTTTGAGTGCTTTCTGTTAATTTATCTGCAGACTAGTAACTAAAGTAGAAGATATGGCATATTACTGCTATAAGATGTTGCCTTGGCTTTTATGAGACAGATACAGCAGTGGATAGAATATTGGATCTGGAGTCAGAAGACTTGAGTTCAAATAGGACCTTAGACACTTATAAGCTTTGAGACCTTGGTCAAGTCACTTAGTCTCTGTTGTCCAAGTTTCCTCATCTATAGAATTGGGGTGATAAAACCCTTTGTTGGGTTGTTGTGAAAATCAAATGAGATAATATTTGCAAAATGCCTGGCACATAGAATACAACTAATAAAAGCTTGTTTCCTTTTTCTCTTCCCTGATAGGATAGATAAATTAAGCATTTATTAAGTGCCAGGCTCTATGCTATGCACAGGAGATACAGATACCAGCAAATGAGACAATCCCAAGGTATTCTTCCTGTTTATTTGTTGTTCCCCTTCCAGTTTCATTTAGCAAGACTCTCAGGATGATCTAGCTCATGCCAAGCTTTCCACAAAGTTCTTGTTATTTCCTAAGGTAGCCACTGCTCATAATCTTTCATTACTCTTCTCTCTAAAGGACTGCACATGAACTTGCTTCCTAAACTCATGTCCTTAATGATTTCTGGGCTCGGAACTGTTGTAATAATGGGCAGCATCTTCTTAACTTTATCCTTACATCTAATTTGGTTTTGATTTTCACCTTTGCTATCAGTGTTGAGTTAATGCCAGATTGTAAGCCTCTTAAGGGCAGCTCAGTGGCTCAGAGGATAGAGGGCTATTCTTGGGATCAGGAAGACTCAACTTCCTGAGTTCAAATCACATTTACTAGCTGTGTGACCCTGGACAGGCCATTTAACCCTGTTTGCCTTAGTTTCCTCATTTGTAAAATGAACTGGAGAAGGAAATGGCAAACCATAACAGTATCTTTGTTAAGAATGCTCCAAATGAGCACTGAGGTGAATTAGTGGATAGAGAGCCAGGTCTGAAGACGGGAAATCCTGGATTCAAATATGGCCTCAGACTTCCTAGCTGTGTGACCCTGGGCAAATCATGTAATGCCATTTGCCTAGCCCTTACTGCTTTTCTGCCTTGGACTTGATTCTTATTATTGATTCTAAAACAAGAAGGTAAGGGTTAAAAAAACCCGAAATAAGATCACAAAGAATTGGACCTAACTAATACTATTGAATAACAACAACCACAAGCACATTATAAGCACTGTTTCTGGTTTTCCTGGCATCTAATACAGCACCTAACAAATAGTGGTGCTAAATAAAAGATTGACTGTGCATAGATTGATTTTTAAAATGACTTGCAAGAGTAGCTGTTTTCAGTCAGGTTCCAATTTCATTTTTTTTTTGTGATGTTCAGTTCTCTCTGTACCTAGAGTATTCTGACTCCACACTTTAAAAAAACTGTATTTTATTTTGACACATCAGTTACTTCCCAATAAAAACTTACCACATAAATAACCAGTTTAAAAAAATTAAGTACAGCAGTCTACTATGGTGGTTGTGACTGACTGCATATGTAACTTCATTTTTGTGGTTCATTTCCAACAGAAAATGGAATGTTTTATTCTTTTTTATTTGGAATCATTGACCATTGTGTTTGATTTGAATTGGATTGCCTTTTATTGTTGCTTTCATTTCTGTTATCATACTAATTATGTATATTATTCTTTTGTTTCTGCCTATTTTTCTCTACATCAGTTCATATTAGCCTTCTCAAGTTTCTCTGAATTCTTCATATTCAATAGACCATAATAACATTTTCTTTTCCCTTCTTTTTGCTAATTTGTGGTACTTCAAATTTATTTTAGTTTGGGGTTATCTTGCTATTAGTAATTTAAAACATTTTTTGTATGGTTGTTGATAATTGAATTTTTTCCTCAAAAATTATTTATATCTTTGACCACTTTCTTCTCTATTGGGAAATGACTTGTTAGTCATATAAATTTGTATCCATTTCCTATGTTTTTGGGGCATCAGGCTTTTACTATGGCTGTCTTTTTAAAGAAAGTATTGTTGAGGCAGAGGCTTAAGGATTCTGAGTATTCTACACACGATGGCCTCTTTTATTTTCTTGACCCTGAGTCAGATTATTGAACCTACTTTATTGCCTTTTTGTTCTCTTTTGCTTAGAAGTCACTGAAGATTAGGCTAGATTTTGGCTTAATTCAGAGGATCTTGCTATATTCTAAAAAGATTTATCTTTGCTTCTTGACAATAAAAGGTAGTGCACAAGCTGAAATGAACTCCACTGTGATCTTTTTGTTTCTCTTTCTTTTGAGTACTGCCAGATGAGATGACATGTACCATGAAATGACATTTATTACTATCTTGGGGTACATGTTAAAACTAATTCTGCCAACTCTTTTATTCATTGCTCTAAGAAAAAGCTGACTTTCCATTTATAGTTTCTTTATGTCTTTGGGCTTAATTTGTAGTGAGAATGTCAATGTAGAGGTGGGTCAATGCATCTATTTTTTTTTATTAATAGACAAAGATCTCACACTAAGAACAAGAAGTTAATGTTTATAGATGGTCTAAGATTTGGGTGATTGTTGGTATTCAATGTCCCCTTTATTTATCTCTCTTTCATGATCACTGAGGAATCAAAAGGAGATCACAGAAGACCAAGGGTTGTTTTGTATTTTTGCTTGTTTCCAGGGTTGCAATGGCCCCAAATTAATCAATCTACTAGTGGCCAAATTTCTGGTAATGACTATCTCTTTACTTACCTAAGCTATTCCTCAGATAATGATATAGCCTGTGATTAGAACTGTTAAAACCTATCAAAACTTGCATCTCAGCAGTCATTGTCTTTGATAACCTAGAGCAGTGTGATGGTGAACCTTTTTGAGACCATGTGCCATGCCTCCCCCACTTCCCCGAGCTGAGTGCTTTTCCCTTTCCCTTACTCTAGACAGAGGAGGGAGAAAGAGAGGGGAGTGGCCTGAGAGCTCAGCTTAGGGGAGGGAGTAAATACTTCCATTGGGCTTTTGGACAGAGAGGTTGGGAAGGTGTGGTGGAGAGGGGGAGGGGAGCAGCTCCTCCCAAGTCCCCCTGCCTTTCTAGTAACTAACTCTGGCAGGTGACAGCACACATGCCCACAGAGAGGTCTCTGCATGCCATCTTTGGCATGTGCACCATAGGTTCGCCACCATGGACCTAAAGTTTCCTCACATGATGATAAGGCAATGGAAGAGCTTATATTTTTGTAGGTATTATATTTTGGCTTTTAAAACATTAATATGATTCTGTCACTGGTAAAGAACATACTTTTCAGTTATCATATTGTTCTATAATCAAATATGATTTGCTTTGTAATGATCCATTTTATGAAGCAGTTTCCAGAAATTAATTTTGTAAAAAATTAGAGACTTACTGTGCAAGAGAATCTTCTTTGTTCTAAGTGCAGTATGTTGTATTGTATATTTACTTAAAGTAAGATAAGATAGATTGAGAGCTAGAAGGGACCTTTGAGGCCACCATTTTCTGAAAAGGAACTGAAGCCTAGGGAAGTGAAAGGATTTGCCCAGGGTCACTCATGTAATAAGGGGCAGGCAGACCTAGGTTCTCTGACTCCAAATCCAAAATTCTTTCTATTCTCTCACAGTGCTTCCCTTTCATATCTTGATATAAGAACTGGTCTTGCTGATTCTTTCCAGTTCCTCATATGCTATTCTATGTGTTGAACTTTAATATCGCAAAAGGTGTGATTTCTTTGATATGATTATTCATTCTTTGGATACAGGTTATGATACCTTCACAACTGAATCAACAATCTTCATAGATTATTTGGTATAAAACAGTCTTCGTAAAGGGATATCTTTCCAAAGTCTGTTGCTAGGTCATACTAAAAAGTTCCAACTTGGTAGCATTAGTTAGCCCATGCGCTTGACAGGCATACTTATTACTAATGTGACTCTAGACAAGTCATATAATTTCCTGAGCCTCAGTTTCTTAATCTGTAAAATGAGGATAAGATAGTTTTGAGAAAGAGCTCAGTAAATTTGAGAGTATTATCTAAGTAGAAGATATCATTTTATTATAACCTCTAGACCTGTGAATTACAGATGTGTTGCTCACTTATCTCAGTGGAGAGGTTCCAAACTATGAGTTCCTTATACCAATGGAATATATGAAGTCAGTCCCTGATTAAACATTATTAACCACTGGGTCACCTCTACCAAAATAGGACATTAATAGGATGTCGTGCTCTGAGAGTACATTGTTTTTTCTTTTTTTTAAACCTTTACCTTCTGCCTTGGAGCCAATACTGTGTATTGGCTCCAAGGCAGAAGAGTGGTAAGGGCTAAGCAATGGGGTAAGTGACTTGCTCAGGGTCACACAGCTAGGAAGTGTCTGATATGGTTGTTCTTGTACTTGGATAGAGGATGGGAAAGTAAACAGGTTTGTCCTTCTCCACTTTGGTTTTTAATGAAGTGAAGAGATTCAGATCATTATAAAAATAGGTTTCCACTTCTGTTTTCTTGTCAGTTTCTTCACAAAGAAAAACCGGGAAAAGAGCTCACTACAAATGTTAATTAAAAGCTTTGTTAGCAAGGCTGAAAATATAACAGCAGTTTTCACTTTTAAGCACATCTTTCTCTCCTATTTGGCCCTTGGGGATTTTTACACCCCAGGGCAGCAAACATGTTTCCTTCTCATCATTAAACACCTTGGAAGAATTCTGGACACAAATAAGGTTTATTATAGGCATGCACTTCTTATAATTGAAAAAGTTCTAGGGTGTCTAATTTTCTAAGTTGTAGGTGTTAATCATCTAAGGTAGTATAGAATTTGGAAGATTTTTTTTAAAGATTTCATTTGCACACCTAGATTAACAGCTTTCTCCATGCTGAGAGATATCAGATATGGCAAGTATTCAAGGATGAAATTTTGCCAGGTTAACAAAAGTGCCTCACACAATTACTTATGAATACAACACAGGAATTGGAAATTTTTGTCAAAACACAGAAATATAGACTATTTTAAAATTTCATTTGGTTTTCATTCATTCCTGAAATAATAACAATAATTCTAAAATTTATATAGTGCTTTCAGGTTTGCAAAGCATTTTACAAATTTTATATTTTATTCTCACAACAATCCAAAGATTCCTATGATCTTCATTTTATAGATGAGGAAACTAAGCAGGACCGAGTTTAAGTGACTGGTCCAGGGTCACACAGTTAATACATTTCTAACACTGGATTTGAACTTAGTTCTTTCTGACCTGATGAAGTTCCTGAAACTTCCTTCCTAAAAAGAACTATAAGATGTTTCACTCTTGGAAAATTCCTCCCTCCTAAATAAGAAAACAAATACAAAAAGCCAGAGAACTTTCACAGGAAAATAGTTTGTATTCTATATTAAATATGTGGTCATATGTAAATTTCATATCCCAGGAGAGAGCCTAGATTAAAAACCAAAAACAGAGCATTTTTCTTCCCTAGAGAACATGAAAGCTCTTATGGCTAAAAAGTAGAGAAAAGTATCATGTTCAAGTCCTTATAAAAAATGAATGTGTTTCACACAAAGAAAAATATGGCCCAGAGCGGAAGATGATAACAGAGTGAAAAGTATTATACTCCCCTGCCTGAAATAATTCAAAAATACAGTCTAGTGAATGAAGAAGGCAAGAGTTATAATTAAAAACATTAAAATTCATAACTAGAATCTTATCTGACCCCTTTAAAGATGAGTGAAGTTCCAGATTTAATGGTTTCTCCATTTAGGTTTCCTCTCTCGGCACCATAGACTTCAGGCCAAAGATCAGGATGTAAGTTACCATTGAAATCGTCTTTAAGAACAGAGGGCAGGGAGAGGATAGGAACACAGTAAGGCCCACCGAAGCCCCTATCACACCTAAGGGGGAAAAATGATTAGGGAGAGAGCATTATTGCTAAGAAAGGTAAACTTTTAAGTGGCTCAGTTGGGCTTTTGCAATAGGAAGAAGAAAAAAAAAAAGATTTGTGATTACTTACACACAGTGTCCCAACTCACAGATTCCATGTCCTGAACACATCCAAGGACACCCAGAAGCTAAGACGACATTATCAATAGCCCAGGAATCAGCACCAGGTGTATAGTTTGACTGAATCCATCTGAACCTTGTCCTGGGAGAGCTAGGCAGAGAAGAAAGATCACTCAGCTTAACGAAAGCCAGCAAGAATGATTTTCATGTAGTTCTCTTTAATTTGCCACTTTCCCTAGTTTTAATTGCTCCAGTGAAAAGTTCCTTTAAAATGGCAGAAGACATTTTTCTATAATTCATCATAACTATATCAAGTGAGAAAACACAGAACATATGAAATGCGAAGACAATATTTTAGTTACTTCCTTTAGTCTTTTAAAAAAACACACTGTAGTTTGTGTCTTAGAACTATGCATCGATTCTAAGGCAGAAGCTTTAAAGGCTAGGAAATTGGGGTTAAGTGACTTGCTCAGGGTCACCCAAGCTAAGAAGTGTCTGAGGCCACTTTTGAACTCCAGGTCCTCCTGACTCCAAGCCTGGCACTCTATCCACTGTGCTACTCAGATACCCCTACTTCAGTTGGTCTTTCCTAGAAGCAGAGGAATGAATGCATGCATTCTTATGAGGTGAGTAATAACCAGGAATGGAACTATTGTAAAGGAATACAGACTGTCTTCTCAATTATTAATGATCCAGAAGTTTATTTATAAATTGGATGTCTGGAACGTACAACATATTTTCCCATAGAAACAATGTTATAATTGGCAGGTTCCCAGAGCATGCCACAAAAAAATTACTTAATTTAAAATATGCCTTATCTTTCCTGTTAGTTACCATTAGAAAGGTATGGGAAAGGATAGTTCCCCTAACTTTACCCACTGTAACGTATTCCTAGTTAATTCTTACCTCTGGGGCCAAACACAAAAGGTATTACTTCTCTTCTAGGTGAATATCTTTAAAATACAGATTGTACTGTGGTTAAAATGCAGACAAATTCAGGGAAATGAGTTCAGATCCTACCTCGGATACTCTCTAGCTTTGTGACCTTGGGGAAGTCATTTGATCTGACTGTCTCAGCTTCCTCCCTGTAAAAATGAGACCAATAGCACCTACCTTATAGTGGTGTTGGGAGGATTAAAATAGATAACACAAAAAGCACTTTGTAAACTTTCAAGTGCTCTGTAATTGCAAATTATTATTATTGTTGTTATTAGGTCTTTTGTTTCTTGGACAAAATCCTCGTATGACAACAGGATGTGGTGGATAGAATGCTGGATTTACAAGAGACCAGATGTCCCAGATTCTAATTCTGACTTTGATGCACATGACAGTGCCATATAAATGACAGCCTTTAGGATCCCAGGGCTTTTTTTTTTTAAATAATAACTGCATGTTGAATGTGCTCCATGTGAACAATGTCCTTCCTCAAAAGTGGTGCCCAGAACCAATCAGACACAATATTTCAGATGTGCTCAGCCCAGGACAGAGTGCAGGGGACTGATCCTCTCCCTAGTTCTACATACTCTGTTTCTCCATGCGTTTTAAGATGACCTTAGCTTTATTGGTTGCCACAAAATCAATCAACCAATGATCATCTATTATGTGCCAGGCACAATGTTAGGCGCTAAAGATAGAAAACCAAAAATGAAACAGTTCTTGTTTTCAAGGAGCTCATATTCTAAGGGGGGAGACAACATATTTGAGCATAAGTATTTATGAAATAGAAACCAGGCAACCGAGGAGGGTGAAAGAACTGGGAGCTGGGTGGATCAGGGAAGACTTCTTGTAGGAGGTGGCAACTGAATTTGGAAGGAAAGAAAGGGATTCTAAGAGGCAGAGGTAAGAAAAGGAAATGCATTCTGACAGTGAAAAAGTCCTAGAAACAATGTTGTGTGTGAGAAAGAGCAATATGATGAACCTAGTTTGACTGAAGAATGTAGGAAAGGAAATAATGTATCACAAATTTGTGAAGGAGGTAAGGAGGGGCCAAATTGTGAAGAGATTTAAGTTATCAAAAACTGAATCATATTTACATAAAAATAAATAGAGCTTTTAGTTCATTAAAACCTATCTTTTCCATTGAATTAGTGCCTAGCCACACCTCCCAAATTTTATATTTGTGGAAGTGATTTTTCTGGAATATGTGTGAAAGATTTTCCTCCTCTTAATAAGAAGAGGCATTTTTTTCTCCATCCATAGAGACTGTTTGCCCTGGAGTAAAGAAGATCTGAATTCAAATAAGACCTCACATATTTATTAGTTGTGTGATCTTTAATTTCTGTTTGCCTCAGTTTCCTCATCTGAAAAATAGGGATAATAATAGTGCCAACCTCACAAGAATATTTTGAGGATCAAATGAGATTAATAATTGTGAAGCAATCAACAAAGCACCTGGCACACAGTGGATGTTATGTAAATGTTAGTTATTATTATTATCAGCATAAGAGAAGATATCTCTCTTGGTGAATCACTTACAAGACATTTGTGAATTGAGGAGTAAAAGGTTGTCTTCCCTGGCTAAGTAATTATATGCACAGACATTCGTATACATACACATCCTACTTAAATAAGAAAAATATTTTATAACATTTTATTAGATATGGTTCCTACAGAAATGGTGGAATGGAATTAGGAGAAACTGTTTAGAAGAGAACAGTAACTAATTAAGAAGAGGAAGCAGGAAGATAAATCAACACATTAAAAAGATGGAGACAGAGAGAGGAACATGCCCAGATAGGTAAGTGAAAAGCAGGAGCCATGAAAAGTTAGTCTTAAGATAGTATTCAGCTGGAGCACCCAAAAAAATATAGGGGTATCTCGAAAAATAGACAGGGAAGGGTGGTGAAACCATAAACTTACTGCGCTCCAATTTCAAAGGGTCTTCTGTAGTATATTGTTCATCTTGAAGAGGAGGGTGAGATTTATAGAATCAAGAGGGAAGTAGGAAGATCTTATTAGATCAGATTTACAACAAAATGAGAATGAGGAGAACTTGGCTGGGAAGAAAGCAAACTCGAGGTGCTGGACAAAATGGTTTAGATTCAGAGAATGGCTAAATATGACACTTCCTAAGCTCTACACAGCTCAAGTCTAGAAGAAAGCTGTATATAATGGTTAGGCATTTATAGATAGTGTCCTGAAGAATCATAGAATGATATTAGTATACTGTATACCAGCTAGACCTACAGGGAGGAAGATTCATCTTCTTGATCTGGCCTCAGACATTTATTAGCTGTGTCATCCTGGGCAAGACACTCAACTCTATTTGCCTCAGTTTCCTTATCTCATATACATATGTGTATGTATATATATATATATATACATATATATCCCCCCCCAAGCTTATATTGGTCTCTCTAAACTTATACTCCATGTAAATATGAAGATCAGATTGTCTTAAAACCAAGAGAGAAATAAGAAATGCATAATTCTTGATATTATTATCTCACCTTTCCAGCAAGATTAACTACAACTTGCCATTCCCAGTAGATATAAGCTCTTCTCTATAAAGTGAGCTGGAGAAGGAAATGACAAACCACTCCAGTATCTTTGCCAAGAAAACCTCAAATGGGGTCACAAAGCATTGAACCTGCCAGAAATGACTGAACAACAAAGCTGCATACAACACTAATTGTATTAGTTTGCTGCATACCAAACTACTGAGTTGTGTGTGATATTGATGAAAATACATGAATTCCTAAGCAGAGGTGCTTGGTAAAGGGGCTTGGCCTCAAGATTATAATCCAAATCCCCAGTGATGGTGGCAGAGCATAAAAAACAGGCAGCTGACTCTTTAGCACAATAGATACTTTCCCATTTGGATTTTAACTTTAAATAATTTATTTGATCATGGAATCATAGAAATATCGATTTAGAATTGGCCAGGACCTTAGAGGCTATTGAGTCCAACCCCTACATTTACAGATGAGGAAGTCAGGCTCAGACAGACCTGCCCATTGTCACAGAGGTTGGAAATGGTGGAATATGTGTATCTCAGTTTTCTGGCTCCAGATTCCTCATTTTATCCACTGTCACATTTGGGAGCTGAAGAAGTTCAATAGAAAAAAATTCCAAGCTGAGAGTCAACAGGACTGTGTTCTGGTCTTTACTTTGCTAGTGAGTGATTGTATGGCTTTGACATAGTCATTTAAGCACTCTAGGTTTTATTTTCTGAGTGGTAAAGTGAAGCAGTTGGGAGAAATGACCTCTAAGGCATCTACCAGCTATGGGATTCTATGGGATATGCTTTGATTCTATGGATCATTGAAGATCAGATTGTTTTGTCACTGACACAGAAATAAGAAATGCATGATCCTTCATGTTATGAAATCATTTTACCAGCAGAAATAAATACTACATCTCCTCCTTGACAGAGGCATTATTTCCTATGTGTGCTGTGGTCACATTCAAGTTTCATAGTACTACCAGATGATGCACTAGCTTAGGTGAAGAGTTCTTTTCTGACATCATGTTATAATATGATATTTCACTGAAATCTTATGCCACTTAATAGGGTCATTTAACATCTTTGGTACTAAGGCATTTCTTGTATTTCAGTCTTTCACTATGGGAAAAAATCAGGCAAGAGTTTCAAATTTGAAATAATAAAAGATGTCTTTGCCCTTCCATTTAGGCAACTTGGTCAATGCACCTGTAATATGCCAGTATCCTAAACCAAAAGAAGTCCGTTGACTTCTACTCTGAGAACAGTTACAATTCACCAGAAACAATACCATTAGCTAGGAGTAGTCAGTCAGTCCGTCAACATTTACTTAGCACCTGCTGTATGTCAGTCACTGTGCTAAGTGATTGGTAGCAATCTGGAATACATGATGAAGGGTAAAACAAGATGGTTGTCTCTTGAAGGTTTCTGGCTTTTAAGAAGAGGTATCAGAGAGGCTACATTGTGCTTTATTATGTACAAGAGAGATGTAAGTTGTACCCATCTGGGATGTAGGCAATACTCATTTGCATTGTGGCTTTTGACTATAATTTGGCATTAAAAGGAATATTCAGTCTGCAGTTATCCTTGTCAGCAGCAAGGTTTAAGGAAGTGGAACTTTTGAAATCCTTTAGTTGATCGCATTATATTTAAATCCATTTAGTAATGCAATCTAAAGTACTGTGTTCCCCCTTCCTTCACCCACCCAGCACATTCCATATGTAATTATCAAGAAAGATTCATAGATTTCCCCAGGGGGGTCACATTTTTTAAAATTAGATGAGTACAGCTTAAAGTTCTGACATGTAGCCAACATGATAATTCTCACATGGTAGAAAGTGGAAGGTAGACAGTGACTCGCTTCCAATTCTGGAATCTTTCCGAGGTGTAAATTGAACTTTCTGTGTAATGCAGACAGCCAATAGTTGGAGGAACACACTCTTCTGTGACAAGATGCCAGTCTCTCCCATTGTTTAGGGAATACTGGAGTTGCACACCATGGGAGTCACTGAAAGGTTTGCTGCAGCCCATGCTCAGCTCAAACTGGATGAAAGTGGAAGCTGTAACATGAAAATCCCAGGTCTCAGCATATCGGGGTTTTCCTAAAAGAAAAAAAAAAAGAGGTAGGGGAGGAATCAATCTTTTCTAGTTTGCTTACTGAAGCTCTATGTTTATAGCTAAATTTTGAACTAGAAAACAGAAAAATTATATTCTTGTATATATTTGGTTTGACTTTTTTCCTTTTCATTAACTCATCTTTTATTTGTATGCTATGAAAACAGTAGTAAAAGTCGCTAACTCAAAATACTTTACTTCCAGGCGTATAGACAATAACAGGCTTCAAGTTATTAATTCTACAAGTTAAAAATATGAAGTTATTCTAAGATTTAAATTATTGTCCAATGACTCCAAGTATTATAATTTTTAAGGTTTATTAGTAATCACTTGAAGTAGAAGAAATAAAAGAACAAAAGTATAAAGCCTAAGTAAAACCACGTGGGTAAAATTCTCCTGCCTGGCTCTTATCCAACCTCCACAACCGTCTTCCCGGGAGCAGAGAGAGAGGGAGGAGCTCCACAAAACTTATATCTTCCCTATGTTAATATGTAGAGTAAATTCCATTTACCTATGCTTTCACTGAATGTCAGAGCAGTATCCATAGAGAGGCAGTCAATATCTACTTGACCTCCTTGAATTCTATACCAGTTGGCTTGTAAATCTATAGAACCATCGAATTTATCCTTAAAACCAGTTTGAGAGCTGTCATTCATTCCTATAAGGACATCATCCAAAGCCCACTGTGCTGAGTGCTTTCCTGAAATCAGAAAAAAATGGATAGTTAGTGGAATGCCATTGCGTAACATTATTTAATATATCTCATAAATGTAACTGAGGATCAAAATTGTCTTGAAATTGACACAGAAATAAGATATAATTTCTATGTTGTTGTCACCTTTACAGCAAAATCAGATATATTTTGAAATTAAAGATAAATTAAAATTAAATTTAAAATTAAATTTTATTTTAATCATTAATTTAATAAATTAAATTAATATAATTATTTGCATGCTAAATTAAATTAATTATTAGTTAAATTAAAATTAAATTAAAGGCCCAATCAAACTTTTTGGTGCATTGTAGCCTACCATGTTGGGGTTGCCACCATCGAAAAGCTGTTGCAGATGTCTTGGCCTCCCGTGGCAAATCGATGGAAATGATCTGTGGTTCCAGAAAAGACATGAAGTCCAGCTCTCGAAGTAAATGCCACAGTATCCCATTATCATTTGAATATTGTACTACAAGTCCTGGATAAGAGAAGATAGATAAATCCTGTTAGCTAGATATTCACCCAGCCACCACCCATCAGCCTTTTGCCTGATATTTTCTCTTGCTTAGACTTCGTGATTTCTCTCCTCCTTGTTTCTCCCATCTCCCATTGATCCTTCTTCAAAAAGCTGCCAAAATAATATTGAATAATATTAACTATACCACCTTCAGTGGCTCTCCATATTCTTGTTTCATCCAACCTTTTGTAAAGTTGATTTTACTTCTATTTTGTCAAGACTTAAGCTAGATTTAATATTCCCTTTTGCAGTTTATTTTTTACTGGAGCACTTTTCATCCTTATTTTACTCAATCTACAATCAAGCCAAATCATTATTTGTATATTACTTTCCATTTCATGTCTCTGTGCATTGGCTCAAGTTCCCCTCCTCCCCATATTTAGAATTCATTCTATCAACCTTTGCCTTTCCAGAATCCCAAATCTTTTAAAAAAATATCACCTCTTTCTAAAGCTTTCCCTGGTTCTTTCTTTTCTTCCACACATTTTCCTACAGAACTTTGATTTCTGCTTTGACCTCTTTCTATTCTACTTGTCTGTATTATAATTCAAGAAAAGAATGTAAGCTTCTCGAGGATAGGCATTATATTATTTGCATCCTTGTATCATCAGTTCATAGCAGTGCTTATAACGTATTTAATAAATATTTGTTGAACTTGAATTAAACTATAATCAAGGCAGGAAGAAGCATTTTTCTTTGAAGGGCAAGACTATAATCATATAGGATGTCCCTAAGGTCTTAGTGTAGTTTTAAGCTATTGATTAGTTTATTTGTATACAGTTTGCATATTGTCTTACTTGTTAGACTGTGAGAACTCATTGAGAGCAATGATTATATTTTTTTTCCTGTCTTTGTATTTCCAGTACTGGCTTTTAATGTTTATTGACTGACTGACTTAGTAAGCACTTAATACATTTTTACTGATTGAGTGACTAGCAGATATTTATGGAATGAGAATGTGTTGTTCTTTTTTTTTTTAACCTTTATTTTATCTCTTAGAATCAATACTATATATTGGTGGCAAGAAGTGACAAGGGCTAGAAAATGGGGGTTGTGACTTGCCCAGAATCATATAGCTAAGAAGTGTCTGAACCCAGATTAGAACCCAGGACCTCCTGTCCCTAGACTTGGCTCTCTATCCATTGAGCCATATGCTTGCCCTTATTATTATTTTTAAATTTATTTCATCAAATATTTCTTAATTATGTGTAAAAAGAATTTTTAACAATCATTTTTTTAAAATTTGCATTCCAAATTATCTCTCTTCTTCCTCTTCCTTTATACTTCTTGAGGAGTTAAGCAATTTGATATTGAACATACATGTGAAATCATGCAAAACATATTCCATATTAGCTATGTTACAAAAGGAAACAGACAAAAATAAAACAAGTAAAGTAAAAATATATTTCAACATATATTCAAAATCCATGAGTTCTCTCTCTGGAGGTATATGGCATTTTTATCATAAGTCCTTTGAAATTGTCTTGGATCATTGCCTTGATCAGCATAGCTGAACCTTGCACAGTTGAACATCATTATAATATTACTCATTTTACTTTGCATGAGATCACATACGTTTTCCCAGGATTTTCTGAAACCATCCTGTTTTTCATTTCTTATAGTTCAATAGTATTTCATCATAATCATATGCTACAACTTGTTTTAGCCATCCCCCATTTAGATGATGGGCATCTCTTTGATTTCCAATTCTTTGCCACCACAAAAAAGAGCTACTATAAATAAATATATTTTTTACAGATAGGTTTTCCCCACTTTTCTTTGAAAACTTTATAAACTTAGTAGTGGTGTTACTGGGTCAAAAGGTATACACTTTTTTATAGCTCTTTGGGTGTAGATCCAAATTATTATCTAGAATGGCTTGACTAGTTTACAACTCTACCAATAGTGCATTAGTATCTCAATTTTTCTACATTCCCTTAAGCATTTGTCATTTCCCTTTTGCTGTTATGTTAGCTAATGTTAGGTGTGAAGTAATATATCAGAGATGCTTTAGTTTGCATTACTCTAATCAATAGTGATTTAGAGCAATTCTTCATGAGACTATTGATAGCTTTGATTTCCTCTAAAAACTGCCTGTTCATATCCTTAGACCATTTATCACCTGGGGGCATGGCTCTTGTTTTTAGAAATTTGGTTCAGTTCCTGTTATAATTGAAAAATAAGGCCTTATCAGAGAAACTTGCTGTCAAAAACTTTCCTAATTCCCAGTTTTTCCTTCTAATTTTGATTGCATTAGTTTTGTTTGTGCAAAAGCTTCTGAATTTCATGCAACTAAAATTACATATTTTGCTTCCCATGATCCACTCTATCTTTTGTTTGGTACTTTTATCTACCATTTCATTCTGCTTCTCCCTTTTGTGATTATCATGAAAAAGAATTTATTCATGAATTGGTGTTAGAAAGAATAAGTAGGGTACAGACACAAGCTTTAGGAAGTTCAAAGTAGATTCATAAAAATTGATGCAAACATCATCATCAAATTCATTAAAGAGATAAATGCATCCTCAATGTAAGGAATTATGATTGCTCTACTCCTAGTTCTGTGGTATTAATGTTATTCTCAAGGATAAATGAAGATCATGTGCCCTCAAATCAGAAACTCATCTTCAGAGGAGCAGGACCAAGATGAAGCACACAGAAAACCAGAGGCAAGTCTGATTTCTATCCTTTATCTATTGGATCAAGGAAACATACATGGGCTAGGCTAGCTAGCAAAAGCTTCAGTATTCAATCCTAATTTTGACTCAGACTATATCTTTTTGGGTTTCAGGAGTTATGGGAGTTTGAGCATATTAGTCCTTTTCTTTCTCTTCCTCCCTCTTTTGATGGGCTTCACTGTGTTCCTATTGCTTCCTTGATTTGTATATCTCTCTGAGACTAGAAGGATAAGAGCTATTCAAAGACCCCATCTCATCCTGATTGGCATGGAGGCTTTGACCTGCTCCATTTCTGACCTGTGACAGTTTCTCCCTCCTTATACAAACTGGTGGGCCCCCTGCACCTGGAGGCTTGCCAATTAATGCCAAACTTACTGGACACCTGATTGGCTTATACCAGCAAAGCTTAGAATACCTGGGTTCAAGATATCTATCAGCCTTAGCCTTCCTCAAAAACAGGTATTATAAATGTATGCCACTGTGGGGCAACTAGGTGGCTCAGGGGATTGAGAGCCAGGTTCTGGTTTCAAATGTGATCTCAGACACTTCCTAGCTGTGTGACCCTGGGCAAGTCACTTAATCCCCATTGTCTAGTCCTTGCCACTCTTCTGCCTTGGAGCCAATACAAAGTATTGACTCCAAGAAGGAAGGTAAGGGTTTTAGTTAAAAAATAAATAAATGTATGCCACCATAACAATGCTGGTCATAGTAACATTTTTTTCAGTGAAAGTCTTGCCTGTCTTGGGCTCTTAATTTTGAATGAAATATATTTTAGAAAAATGAAAAAGCAGAAAAAAAATTAGTTGTCAGTGGATCAACAATGCAGGTAATATCAGAGAGAATAAATGTTGATTAAGAAGCATAAAATCTCACTGGCTAGTTCACGTTCTAGGACAAAGCGCCTTGATAGTCTTAAAAGTTGACATTTACTAAATTAACTCTTTCGGGGCATTTTATTCACCACAGATAGTAACAAAGCCCTGCAGAAATAATCTGTCCCATTATAGAAGATAATCAAAGAAGCCAAGCTCAGAGAAGTGTTAATGTGTGGATAAAACACAAGGGAGGGAAATGGCAATATTCAATTTTATTCCATTTGCTGATCCTCATTAGCTGTGTCATTGAACACATTGTATGTCTGAATAAACCAAGTAATTTTAGCTCATCTATTGACTGTTTTAAGACATGTAAAACATCTCTTTTTACATTGAAACTGCATCTGTGTTCTGCCCAGTCTTAATGAAAATAGCCCAATTCTGATTTTAATTCCAAATATGCAGATTGATGCTTCAGCTTGAGTAAGCCAAAAATCTTTACTTTCATCCCTGTAAGAGATTTGCCCTTGGATTTAGCAGATTTACATTTTAACAGCCAGTTTTCCACAAAAGACTGAGAAGTGACTGACTGTAGGATGCAAATTATGCAGAGGGCATGAAGTAAAACGGTTTGAGGCTGGTTGAGAAAAAGGTGCTTGTTTCCAACCTCCTTTCAGCACTCTTCCCTACAGTCTTAATCCCACCTGCTAATATATATCAGAGGTAGGATATCATTCTGAGATTCGCACCACACAGGGGTCCTTTGGTCTATGGGATTCTTCTGCTCTCTCTTCCCAAATAATGTCTGCTTCTAGATCCTGCTCTTTAAAAACAATGCCCAAGTCTGTTTCCATTCCTTAAATGGAACATTAAAGATAAAAGATGAACAAGCAAACCAAAATATGTACAGTTGTTCTCCAGGTTCTCCAGGATGAAGCTACTGAATTTATTACTTCAAATTCATGGCATCAATCAGTCAACAGATATTGACTGAGCAGCTGCTCTATAGCTTTTATTCTCTTGATAAGCAAGGAGGTATTATCAGTAAGACACAGCCCCAAATGCTTTGAGGAATACAAAGAAATATAAAACAGGGTCCCTGCCCTCAAGGAGATTTTATTGTATAGTTAGGGAGCTAGAGATATGCAAGGCTCATCAAATATGCAAGGCAATGAGAGATAAGTGACATAACAAATGCAAAGAGACTATAGCTTCCAGCTTGAATGTGCCATGACAGCTCTGTGGAGAAGACAGAATTGGAGTTAGAACTGAAGAGATGGGTGGTATGTGGAAGGTAGACTGGGGGAAGAAGGCATACCTGTGGAGAATGGAGAAAACAAGGAGAGGAGGACAGGACATGTATTAAAGAGAATCATTTTGGCCAGAAAGGTGGCTTCATGTGGGATAATCCTGGTAAACAAAGCAGGAAAGGTGCATTTGGGTGGACTGTACACAATCTCAGATCACAGGATAAGGATTTTGTACTTTGTTCTGGAAATAATCAGAGGCAATATGACATGGTAGAGTGAGAGCCAGTTGTGGAGATAGAAAGACCTGACTCCAACTTCAACCTCAGACACATACTAGCTATATGACCCTGGGCAACTATGTACGGCATAGAAGGCACCAATTTTCATTGGTGGGGTGTTTCCTTACTGAACATTTTGTATACCAACAAAATCATGGGATCTGCTGAAATTTTTGAAGAGAGGAGTGGCAGAAAAGAAGCCATATGTCGGGGAGATTTGTTTAGTGGCACTGTACAGGATAGTATGTATGGAGAAGAACTGGAGGCAGGGAGGCCAATTACAAAGCTATTATAGCAGTCTAAGCATATATAAAAGAGATTCAGACCTGCCAAGTAGGAATGAAAAGAAATGTGAGAGCCACTGAAAAGTGAGATTTTATGGATGTTGTGAGTGGATATGAAGAACGGAAGGGATTTACAGAATTTAGATACAAAAAGAGAAAAAAAGAAATATCAAAGATGATGCCATAGTTTCTCTCTGTGGTGACTTGCAGAATAATGATGCCATTAACAGTAAAGTCATAAGTATTTGTTGAGTTCCTACTAGGGGCCAGGTAGTGTGCTAAGCCCAGGGAATACAAAGAAAAGACAAGAGTTGGTCTCTGCTCTTCAAGGATTCTTGAGTCACTCTAATGGAAGAGACAACAAGCAAACAGCAATGTACCAAAAAATTATAGGATAATGGAGATATGGGATAGAATATAGATACAGGATAAATGGGAGAAAATCAATAGATTCTAGAAGAAAGTAGGATCAAGGAAGGTTTCCTTCAGTAACTGTGGGCTTCCTAGACCTACTTCTCCACAATCCAAATTTCTCAAGAATTTCTGGAAATTTTCAAAGAATATGAAAATGGACTGTAGTGGGGGGAGGCTTCAGGTAAGGCATATCCACCATTGCAGGATATTGCAAAAGGCATGAGGTGTTGGGGGCTTAGGCAATAGGGAAGTCAGGAAAGAAATGGAGCTCGAGGGAAATGAAGATTAACATGGCCTTAGACAAAAATTATCCAAAAGGCCTTCACACATTGTAATTTGTTTACTAGTTAGATCTCTCTGCAGGAATTATCAAAACTGGTTGTATTACTATTTACTAAGATGGTCTGTTTGTTGCTATTCTTCTCCACCTCCAGCTTACTCCTCCCCCTACTCTCTTCAAGGTATCAACAGAACAGTATTTCAAATTCTTTTACATTTTTATATAATTTTTCTTTGTCCATCCTAACAAATTTATCACCTTTATGAAAACTTCTCTAGCTATTCTAGACCTCAATGACCTTCCTCTGTTCTGAAGTTTTCTTAAACCCATAGCCAAGAGTTTACAATTTAGTATTTAAAATTTTTATGTTAATTTTGTTTCTCCAACTAGATTGTAATTTTCTTAAAAAGAAGAGAGGATTTTTATACTTTTTATATCTCTTAGTTCTGGCAGTCATTCAGAGCATACAGAAAGCACTCAGTTTCTATGTATGATTATATTTTGAGTATCAGATTTTGAATGTTGAATGGCTTTAGGTTCATGTTTTAAAACTTTGTACATTAACAAATAGAGGTTTATAGGTAATAGTACTGATGATTTAAAAATCAATGTAGCTAATGATACTCTTCAGTTAGTTCCATTTAAATACATTACATTCAGTGCATAGCTTTTCACTCATACCTTTTGTCCTCATCAAGATTTTTTGCTCAATCATAATCCCTATATATTGCTTTTCTTATATAATTGGAGTCAGTATTTACTCTGTTATGGTTCTGATTTTTTCATGTTACATTTTTCAGAAGTCCATATTTCCCTCATTATTGTCAATCTTATTTGCATAATAGTATTCCATTACAGTATCAGAGCACAATATGAGTAAACATTCTTCATTTTTTTTGACATTTAGATTGCTTATAAGTCTTTGCAATTAAAAATAGTGCTGCTTCCCAGCTTTTAGGACAAGAACTCACTATTTGACAAAAACAGCTGGGAAAACTGGAAAACAGTATAAGAGAGATTAGGTTTAGATCAATATCTCACACCCTACACCAAGATAAATTCAGAATGGGAGAATGACTTAAATATAAAGAAGGAAACTATAAGAAAATTAGGTGAACATAGAATAGGAAAGATATTAAAACCAAGCAAGAGATAGAGACTATTATAAAATATAAAATGAATAATTTTGATTACATTAAATTAAAAAGGTTTTATACAAACAAAACCAATACAACCAAAATTAGAAGGGAAGCAACAGGGAAAAAGTCTTTATAAGAAAAAGGGACATGAATAGGCAATTTTCAGATAAAGAAATAAAAACTATCAATAAGCACATGAAAAAGTGTTCTAAATCTCTTATAATCAGTGAAATGCAAATCATAACAACTCTGAGATATCACTTCATACTTAGCAGATTGGCTAATATGATAGTAAAGGAAAATAATAAACGTTGGAGTGGTTGTGGCAAAGTTGGGACCCTAATACACTGCTGGTGGAGTTGTGAATTGATCCAACCATTCTGGAAGGCAATTTGCAATTATGCCCAAAGGGCTTTAAAAGAATGCATATCCTTTTATCCAGCAATACCACTACTGGGTTTGTACCCTAAAGAGATAATAAGGAAAAATGTTGGTACAAAAATATTTATAGTCTTGCTCTTTGTGGTGGCAAAAAGTTGGAAAATGAAGGGGTGTCCCTTAATTGGGGAATGGCTGAACAAATTATGGTATCTTATGGGATACTATTGTGCAATAAGGAATGATTAACTGGAGGATTTTTTATATGAATTGGAAGAACCTCCAGGAACTGATGCAAAGTGAAATGAAGAGAACCAAGACATTATACATAGAAAACGAAACACTATAGAACAATGCAAAGTAATGAACTTTGCTATACAAGACAATCCCAAGGAACTTATGAGAAAGAATGTTATCCACATTGAGAAAAAAACTGGGAGTAGAAACACAGAAGAAAAACAAATGGCTTATCATTTTTATATTGATATATGATTCGGGGTTTTGGTTTGAAAAGATTCCTCTATTGCAAAAATGAATAATATGGAAATAGGTATAAGTGATAACATTTGTACAAGCCATTTGAAATGCTCATTGGATCTGAGAGGGTTGAGGGGAGGGAAAGAAAATGAAATATGTAAACATGGAAAATATTTTAAAAATATAATGTCATCAAAAAGAAAAAAAAATTGCTTGTCTTCTTAATGAGGAGGGAGGGAACGAAGGGAGGTAAAGAATTTGGAATTCACAATAAAAAAGACAAATATAAAAAAATCATTTTTAAATGTAATTAGAAAAAAATAAATTTTTTAAAAGAAAAAATATGCATCAATTTGCTAGTAGTAGTTATTCTGTTGATTGAAAAAAAATTACCTTCATTTCTAGCTCTTGGTTTGCTGCAGGTGACACCAGGAGTTTTGCTTCCAATCTGTACATAAAACTGAACAAGTCTGGGAAAAACAAACACAGATTACTTAAGACTAGGTGGAAATAGAATTTACTATTTTCTACATGTCTACCTTTAAATAATTTATCCATATTTTAAATATTTAAAAAGCACAAGTACTCATGGACATTAGAAAATGCTTAGATTGTAACAAGTTCAATTCTGTAGTCATTTAGTATATTTCAAATTGCTGTTATAATGTTATTTCTTTAAGTAAAATGAACCTAAATGAAAAACAATATATAAAGACAGCTCTGACCTTATTAAATATAGTTCTCAAAACAGACTTTCATCCTGGTTTATTTAACATAGGAAATTCAAATGAAAATTTGTGAAATCCACAGCCAATAAGGTCCAGGAAATGATATTTTTTTTTCTAGTTCTGATAATAGGAAATTGAATTTTATACTTGCTTTGGGCCAGATTACTTTTCTAAATAAACTGTGTGAGTTTTGGTGACTCAGAGAAAACCTACACGTTGTAAATTTGGATTTGTAACAAAAAGCATGTGGATTTCCCTTTCGTGCCTCAGTGATTTTGTATACCAGTGCTTTCAATTTTTTCCTCTCACACTCCCCCATTTAAAGGAACTCTTTGAATTGAGTGATATGTGATGTAGAGTTCTGGATGGGTACAAAACTAGGTCTATAAACAATCTATATGTCGTATTGTTTTGTTTGGACAATATATACTGTAAAAATACTTTGTAAATAATGAAGATGCCTTTAGTTTTCTTTTCTTTTTTCCCCCTTGCATTCTGCTTCTTACTAGAAAACCACCACTTAGGTGTAGAGAGGGTATATAATCTTTTAATTAAAGCAAGTTTTACCAGCAGGTGTCACTGTAGGTATTTTATATCACATGGGGGCAGTTTCAAAAACTTGTCCCTACACATTTTCCCTTCTTTTTTCCCCTCAAGACAAATCAGAATTAATGGTGTACCCTTTAGAATTTGAAGTGGCCAAGCCCTGTGGCGATTTCACCAAAGCATCATCCATTCCACACTTTTCAGTTCATTACAAAAAACAATTTTTTTTATAAGTTCTTCCCTCTTCTTTTTTTACAAAGTAAATTCATGGACAACTTGAGAAATAGCTGTTAGTGCTTCCTAGGGTTTTCCTGTGTTTGTAGGGATCTTTATAGGGCATTTCCATTTTTGAGATTCAGTTATCATCATCACAGAGGCAGAGGAGTTCAACAATAAAGGCAGGAAAGCAGCTGTTGGTGAGCATAGTCCTAATGGAGATACTAATCTCTCTATGTGACTCAAGCTGCCTAAAGGTTGATTGTGAAAACAAAGACAGGCCAAGCCATTGGGCTGGGATTCTCTCCACTGGACCTTGTACTGTGACTATAAAGTTAAGTATATTGGCAAGGAGAGCAAGGTTGGCAGGTTTGGTTGTCTGGGTGGCTTTCTGTGTCTGCCTCTCATATTCCTCTGAGGCATGGATCTTTCTGGGAGACTAGTGAAGCCCATGGAAAACTTTTTAAACATATTCCTCGCCTTCTGTTTTAGAACTGATGTTATATATCAGTTCCAAGGCAGAAGAGCAGTGTGGGGTAAGCAATGGAGGCTAAGTGACTTGCCCATGGTTCACATAGCTAGGAAGCACCTGAGGTCCAATTTGAATATAGCACCTCCTGCCTCCAAACCTGGCTCTCTGTCCACAGAGCCACCCAGATGCCCTCAGAAAGCTGTTTTTAAATGCATCAAATAAAATAAAATAAACAGGATTACAAAGCAAGCCAATTATATTAAAATATAATTATCAAAATGTGTGTTTTTTTTAAAGGAAGCCAGCATCTCCGGAACCCAAAGCAAATTCATGGACCTCAAGTTAAGAAGAAGCCATGGTCTATTTAATACAGATCTCTGGGGGGAAATTATCATGCAATGAACCAAAGAGTCAGTTCCGTGGGATCTTAAGCACAGAGTAGAGCACAGAATTGGGCAATCTATTACATGATGAATGCTATGCGCTTTGAGAGGCAGACGTAATTTTCTATTAACCTGATATTTGTTGTATCCAGAGGAACAGTTCTTGCTTCCCTTTTTCCAGGCCCATTGAAGTAAAGAGATTTCCCATCACTGAGTATTCCACAGCCTGTTCCCACCTGACCTCCAGTTATCTTGTACCAGAGAGGGCTGAGTTTCCCCTCAAACCTGTCGAACATCTCACTGTGATTAGGTAAGTTAGATACACAGGTTCCATATGCAGCTTAAAAAAAAAAGAAAAAGAAGAACTTAGGAAATGCTTTATTGAAACTGAGAAATATTAGAGGTAGATTCAGAATATGGCAAAAAGATACTTTTATATTTGCATCAGATTTTTATGGAAATGATATAAAAAATGTATTTGTCCAAATTGTTTGCCAAGAGTCATCATGATGATTGTGATAACATTATTTCTATTTCTAAATAATGTTTTATCATTGGGAGAGACATAAGGAATTTAGCTTTCTCAGTTCAAGTTGCTGTGATAAAATTTTTGAAATTTGGGGAGAAATAGGTTAAACTTGTTATATTTATAACGATTAAACATGCCGAGTTGCTGCTCTCCTTAAATAGAGGATTCATCAGGGTGGCAAATGTAATTGGTTGTGTCAATCACAACTTAAAAAAGCAACAACAACAACAAAACCTACCATCTCTGAAACCACAAGTGAACAGCACTCGCTGTAGAAGGCCTGTCACAACATATGTTTGGTTTTGGTCATGTGCCATCTCAAGGCCAGGGGACCAAGAACCAGAGAAATCCTTTTGAAGTTCCTCCAAATATTTTCTAGAGCAGCCTTTTAAATTTATTTTTTTCTATCCTGCTTTTAACTATCAGCTGCTTTTCCCATTTTTCCTTTGAATCAACATACAAAGTTATAGTCAGAACACTTTACTCATATGTTCTCTTGTAATGTTCTCTCTTAGCACTACTACTATTGACCCATCAACTGTAGCTATCTTTAACAAAAAATCTTCCTCCCCCACCAGTGAAATTCATGTCATAGGCTTTTCTTCTCTCTCTCCAGAACAATAATATCCATTAGATCAAAGTGGTTGGTTGTTTGCCTGATTTCTATGGTTTTTAGTTTTAGAGGAGAATAGTATAGTCTGAACTTGCCTTAATCAGGGCTGAATTATTATTAAAACATATACTCATCCTTACCTCCCCATCCAACAACAATCAAACCATCCTTACCTGTATAACCCAAATCACAGAAACAGACGCCTGAAACACAATCCCCATGGCCACTGCAGTAACTGGGACAAGGCTCAGAGATATAAACTCCATCTAGCCCAAATGGAGGAGCATTTTTCTGGGAACTACTCTCCTGGATCCAACGGAATCTGGTTTTGCTGTTTGGAAAAACAAGAGCTTTGTTAGTATTGCTATTATTTATTCCATTTGTGAAGTGGCTCATTGTTAAGCACACCAAAAGTTGACTCTTGGATAGGTCTGGCGAACTGGCAAATTCAAGAGAAATGGATAAGCTTGATTATCCCTCACTATACAGCTTTCCTTTCAGCTCCCAACTCAGTGCATCCCAGTGCATGGGGAAGGATAGAAGGGACAGTGAGTAGAAGGAACGGAAACTCAGAAATGAATATTCTGTCCCACAGATATGGACTGATGGCTATTCATTTGGGTAACTGAGACTGGAAAGTGAAATGTGAATAGCAGTTGGATAGGATATTAGACCATATGGCTACATGAATGTGATCATGATGATATTTCATATGATGTGATGGGATAAATACTCCTCTATTCCTATCTACTTCCTTCCTTCATTATATCTTTCTCATTCATTCATTCATTGAACAAATATTTATTAAAGCTCTTCTGAGATATTGTAATGGGCATTTAGGGCACAAAAACATATATGAAATAAACTCTACTCAAAGAGTTTGCAGCGCTATTTGGGGGAGTAACTATGAAATGAGAACAATGAATAAAATCCAAGTAAAGTACTATAAGAAACTTGTAGAGTTAAAGTTAATTTTCACTTGGGAGAATGGAATGCTGTGAAGGCTTCAGGGAATAGGAAGTATTTTGACAGAAGAGAAAGACTTAAAAAGATGGAAATTGTAAGATTCTATTCTAGGCAATGGATGTGGTATATGCAAAAACAAGAATAAGAGATGAAGGGAAGTCCCACTTGGCTAGAATGTGAAGTAGGTAAAAGAGAGTTGTATGACTCAGAACGTGAAAAGATGTATTAGAATCAGATTGTGAAGGTAAATGAACACCATTAGCAGTTTATGCTTTTATTTGGTAGATATGTCACTCAAAGTACGTGTATAAGTAGAGGAGTGAGTGTTGTCAACAAAAGGAGAAGTTAGGCTGGAGAAAGGGAACTAATAAGGAGTCTATTATGATAAACAAGACAAGAAGAGATGAGAGACTACTTGTAGTGACAAAGTCAAGTAGAGAATGGACATGGGGAAGATGATGGAGGTGGGATCGTTGGTTCTTGGCATTCTTAATCACTGAAGGAAGAGAGAAGAGAGATGGAGAAGAAGAGATAAATATTGGTGGTGGTTGGTGATTCCCTTATGAGAGGAACTGGGGCAGTTAAATGTCAATTTGATAATAAAAGTAGAAAAGGTAGTCTTCCTTGGGTATAGAATTAGCATGTGGGGCAGAACCTTTCAAGCCTTGTTAAATCTGATAACTACTACCCATTTCTGGTGATATATGTAATCACCCATAATAGTAATTGATATGGCCTTAGAAATTGATATTGCCTGGAAAATTTTGTTAAAGAAATTATGTTTTAGGTAAGAAACTGGAGGCACTAAAGATATAATGTATTTTCATTATAGCTAGAGTTTCAAAAGTGAAAGGAAGATGTGGGAAGTGGTCAAAGAATAATGTCTAAGAAAAGGATTCTGGCTTGCAGATTAATAGAGAAGAATAAGATACCAGAGGTGGATAAATAGCCCTGAACATGGCTTGATGAGCCTTTATTCCAGAGGCGCTAGTCCTCCTTGAACACCCAACTCTCCTTGGGCAACCATGTAAAAATTCAAATAGATATTAAAAGGAAGAAGGTGGGATATATTAAAAATCTGTGTAGGACCTATGGTGGGAATATGACCCAGGAAAGGTATACTTTATTAAATAGAAACAGTAAAGGAGGTTATGAGAGGCAGACTACATTGTATTTTGTGAAGCTATATGAGGAAATCCGGGCTGGGAGACAATATGGTATTAAATATTTGGGTGCAGATAACAAGAATGCTATTTTCATCAGTGAATACAATGGATCACTTGTACAGAAAGAAGCAGTTTGCAATCCTGGCCTGGTATCATGGTTTAGGATTAATTTTTTGTTCCTCTAATATATGTATTGAATTTTTCTCCCTCTGTCAAAAATAAATGAATAAAAAGGAATTTGTTAAATTCTTACTATTTTCCAGGAAAGTAACTTTTTGACTTGTCCTAATGACTATTTCATATCAATGGAAGGAGGGCAACCAATGAGGGGAAGCTTTAGGTAAGAGAAATTATTTTGATTTCTAGAAAAATTTAATAGTGTATTATTAAAGCTATATCTCTCTGATCTGTGCCTAGAAGTGGTCTGCATTCAGAAAAGTAAGTATGACTATACAAAGAATCATGAAGAATCAGTGGCTTCAGTAAGAGAAGGTCATGCCAGAATAAACTAATTTTATTTTTTGACAGAATTCTCAGATCAGGGAAATGTTTTGGAAAAGCATTTGCCTAGACTTTAATAAAGCATTCAACAAATTTTCGTATTCTATGAGTATTGTTCTTTAGTAAATGGGCATAGAAAATATGATGGGTTAATGAAAGCAGCTAAGTATGGCAGGGAATGAGGACTTAGATGTTCAAATAATTTCTATTCTTCCCCATCATTGGAGTGAAAATAGCAGGAAAAGTGGAGAAATTATGTATGTAAATATAGTGACAGGATTATGTTTTTGATTCTTAAAGAGTTTTAGCCACTTAACAATCAGTGAACTGCAAATCTTTTTGTATTGTTATTCTAAATCATCTATTCTTGGCAAATATGCTGATTTAACAAACACCTGTTGTTTACTAGCTTCAAAAATTTCAAATGATTAAGATTGACTTTCGAGAATCTTATCCTACTGACTATAAATACTTTAAACAGATAAATCTAAGTTCCTGTTTAGGCACCTAAAGGGGATATGGCGTTTATATTTCCTCTCCAGTGGAGAAAATTTTATTTTTATTTTTATTTTTTTAATTAATTTTTTTAAACCCTTACCTTCCATCTTAGAATTAATACTGGGTATTGGTTCTAAGGCAGAAGAGTGGTAAGGGCTAGGCAATGGGGGTTAAGTGACTTGCCCAGGGCCACACAGTTGGGAAGTGTCTGAGGCTAGATTTGAACCCAGGATCTCCTGTCTCTGGCCTGGCTCTTAATCCACTGAACCACCCAGCTGCCCTCCAGGGGGGAAAATTTTTAAAGATAACAGGCATCACTTTAGAACTTTAAAGCAATGCAAAGGAAAAATATATCTAATTCAGAGATCTTAGTCTAAAATCAGCAAAGTGTAATTCAAAAGACACTTATTGGATTCAAAAGTCCTAGGAATGGCAGCTAGGTGGCTCAGTGGAGAGAGAGCCAGATCTGAAGATGGGGTGTCTGTGGGGGCAATCTTTGTTCAAATTGGACTTCAAACACTTCCTAGTTGTGTGACCCTGGGCAAGTCACTTAACCCCAAATTGCCTATCCCTTGCCATTCTTCTGCCTTGGAAATGATACTTAGTATTGATTCTAAGACAGAAGAAAAGGGTTTAAAAAAAAAGAGGAAACCTAGGTTAAGGGCTTCATTATTATATTTTAAAAGTGAAAGTATTTCATAGGACCCTGGCTGTAGAGTTGTAAAGAGGCTTATTGGTCAATTGATTTCAGCCTCTTCATTTTACAGATGAGAATATTGAAGCCAAGGGAGGAGAAATAGCTTTTGTTAAATCACACCAATAATAAATCACAGTCGGAATTTGACTCAAGTCCTGTAGTTCTGATTTCAGGCTCTTTCTAGTACACTTCTCATGTAGTAGTAGCAGAATGGTGTGGTTTAAGTCACTCTGATTCATCTTATCCTCTGCCTTTGACTCATTGACTGTATCAAGGATAGCTATTTCAGTTATACTGAAATTTGAATAATTGCATTTAAAATATATTTAAAATGACTTAAATGTAATTGAAATAGTTCTATATGCATATACATATATGTATGCATATACTCTATAGAGAACACACACAAATTCATAGATTCCTGGTCTAGATAGATTTCCCAGTAAAAATGTTCTTTCTCTGCTCTAGGAAGTCACATTGAAAGAATCTATAATTTTTCTCTTTCATTTCCAGTCCCCAAGTCAAATGCAGCACTCAAGCAAAACCCTTCATGTTAAAAATCCCTCTCTCTTCTCCAGGGATGCTTCTCTCTCAATTGCCTTCTCCCTATTACATTGCCTTTGCAGATATACCTCCATGCTCGGGCAAATGCCTTGAAGAAGAGAAGAGAGAGAAGAAAAGCTGGTTTTCTCTAGCCTCTATTCATTTTCATGCCCACATTTGTTGTTCTATGAACAGGTGCAGGAATGAATATCCTGAAAAACACTGGGCAAATGTAAAGAACACCATGCAAATATGCCAGAAGCACACCATTATAGTTTTGTATTCTGTGGAGGGGTCTTGCGCAGGCTGTGTGTTGTACTGTAGCTCTTTTGTGTATATCTCAGTTGGTGGAGAAGTGATCTGCCAACACATATTTGTGACAAGCCACTTCTTCCCCTGGCAGAATGCAGAATCAGGAAAATTAAGACAAATAGTCTCCACCTTTGTGAAAATTAGCTTTGCATTATTTCTGGGGGAACCGATATTCTAGTAGCCATTACAAGCAGACTGCCTTGTGGCAAAATATCTCCATGTGCTTAACACCTAAAACTCTCAGTTTTCTAACAGCCCATCTGGAGGAATCTGGGTGCTTCTGAATATGCCACAGACAGCACAAAAATAAACCATTTTCCCAGGCTAAAATGCAAACATGTTTAGAGTTTTCTGATAGCCAATTCTTTATAAAAAAATGCCATCAAACAGCCTGGACAGCATTCAAAATAACCCAAAGAAACTGAATTCCAACAGGAAAAGACTGTCAATACTCTCTTCCAATAGCCCAACTCCATAAAAAGTAATACAGACACGTCAGAAGCCTCAGAGTACTGGCCCAATCTGTGATGGCTGGGATGAACTTCTGTTGTTTCTGATACGCAGCTTTTTTGATCAAGTTACTATAAGCAACGTCAAATAGACTCTGCTGTTTCACATCCAACTGTCATTAGTTGGCTTTGGGAAAATCAACCGCACTAAGCTCCAGATTTGTGGTCCTTGGCAGAAGCCATGTAGCTTTGTGTAGATTTTATTGGCTACATGAGAATACTTCCAGCATACGGATCTCCCACTAAAAAAGAGGGCATATGGTGCTTTCTTCACTGTGGCGGGCCACTCTTATCCAGAGCAGCAAAAGGGCGTGAGAGTTTCTGAAAGGAGTTTCTGAAAGAAACAGTGAAAGTAAGGCATAGAACACAAGCATGATCTACATAGCCTCATACAAGGCTGAAAAATGTATTAGAAGAGCCCTCAAACCTCCTTTGGAGTTAGACTGTTAGGAAGCTGTGTTTTGAAGGGGACTGCTTTAGGCAAATCATTGGGATCAAGCTCAGGACACCAGTAGAACAGATGCCAACCTGGGACTGGGCTGAAGTCAAATAAATCTTTGGGAGTAGAAGTACTGACACAAAATTTTGTTCTGCTTGCATTGGAAAGGGAGTAGAATTACATGTGTATGTATGTCTATGTGTGTATAAGAGAATAAGCAATATTTTCTCACTGGGAAAATTACTCCTTTGGTTGCTTGTTGGATGATAATAATAATAATAATCATATTTTTAAACCCTTATTTTCCATCTTAGAATTGATACTATATGTTGGTTTTAAGGCAAAAGAACAGTAAAGGCTAGGCAATGGAGGTTAAGTGGCTTGACCAGGGTCACAGAGCTAGGAAATATGTAGGTTTGGCTCACAATCCACTGAGCCACCCAGCCACCCCTGATAATATTAATGATAGCATGATAGCTAGAATTTATATAGTGCTTGAAGGTCTGCAAAAACCTTCATGGGTATTATCTCATTTGATTCTCACAATAACCCTATGAAGTAAGTGCTATTATTATCCCCATGTTACCTATGAAGAAACTAAGGATGAGAAGGATTAAGTCAGACTTTCCTAGAGTCACTTCTTCTTGACTCTTGGGCCAAGGCTCTATTCACTGCCTAGCTGGACAATTTTAAGAGTTTCATTAGTAAATCTTTCAGTCCACTTTAGGTTTTATGAATCACTTGTTTATTACTCACTGAGGAAAAGAAAGGATACACAGAGAGACTAGAAAGTTGCTTTTCTCCTCTCTTGCTCCCATTTACCTATCTAGACATACCTTGCATAGCTGAGCAAATGACAGTTCTGGTGTTTGTTTTAGATGGTGCTGCCAAGCTGAAGGAGGCTCTCTAGCCTCTTACCCATCTACTTCTGGGCGGTAGTGAGGCCTGGAAGGGAACTATTGAATTGGAACCATCCTTGAGGTGAGAGATGCAGAACACTCATATGACACTACTCACTGTGTGACTCTGGACAAGTCAATGTGCTTTAATGTGCTGGAGAAGGAAATGGCAACCACTCCACTATCTTTGTTAAGAAAACCTCATATGGGATCAACAAAGAGTCCGACATGACTGAACAACAGTCAGCAAATATCTATTTGTGTTTGTTGGTCTGTGGTACATGGTAATACATGTATTATCCATTTCCTCCCTTACAAAACATTTTCCAAACTTTAAAATGTAATTTTCTCATGTAAAAAAGCCACCTAAAACTACTACATTGGTATTACTGATAAGGAGAAATAATAGCCATGTAGAGTTTAAGGGTATCTATCAAAGTTACAAAGACAAGGAGAAACTTGAGTTCAAAAGTTTTCCCAGACTCTTTTTAAAACAGTAGTCTATATACTGCAAAGCTATTTGGCTGGGGCAAGTACTTGTGTACTTCACCTTTTCCCATTCCTTCAGCCCCCTTGTTCCCTTGATACACCTCAGGCTTCATCAGGAAGGCTTTTGGGGACAAGAAATGTATGATTTCTAAAGTTATTTTCCCATATGCCCAAGAGAAATGATGAAAGACATCTTTGGGTGTAGGCTTGGGGGATGATGGCCAAGGGAAGAATCTCTTCCTCTTTGGCCAGTGAAGTCACTTCTTGTTGCATTAGAAAAGCTGGCAGACTCAAGCATGGGAGCAAGAGTATTCTGGCAGCCAGTCAATAAACATCCATTAAGCACTTACTATGTGCTAGATACTGTGCTAAGTGCTGGGGGATACAAAAAGACAAAAGGTACTCCCTATTTTCAAAGAACCTCAATCTAATGATTTCACATCATAGCCTTGTGGATGAGGAATAGTATTATTCAACTGAGTCAAGGAAGAGCAGTAGAGAATAGCCATAGGGTAGGATCAGGATGCCTGCCACTATTAAATTGGAACTAAACTAGTACTCAGCAGTGAACTACAGGAGTAGCTCAAACCCAGATTCTGCTTAGAGCAAAGGAGTCAATTGGTTATTGAAGTAGCTGAATTTTCTGATTATTTCACCCAATATCCACATGCCCAGTGAGTACCAGTGGGAATGAGGTTCTGTCCTAGTTTGAGGGGGTAGAGGTGGAAGTTCACTACCCTCATATCAAATATAATTAAACTGCTTACTAACATTTATGATCTTTTGGCTTTTGATTGAGAGTGTGAAGCAGCTAAGCATATGGATTGTTAAATGAAGAAATTCTGTTTGGCAGACAGATAAAACTATAGGCAGCCATCTGACTATTGTGCAGTTTACAGGGGGTCTGAACTAATGGGTTAAATAACAAACTCACTGTCCCGAGGCTCCTGGTGGAGAAAAACAAGGAGTTAGGCTGATATTCACAGAGCTCTCTGGTGGAGTTATCAAAAGAGCAATGAAACCTCTTCCATGCTTTCTTTTCTCCCCCACCTTGGTTTTCTGGGAGATTTACACAGACTTCTTACAGGTTTTAATTTGGCCTTATAGAAAGCCTCCCCCTTTTGGGGAGATGATGGAACTATGGATGGCGGCAGTTGTATAGCAAAGTATAAAACTCTATAATAACTCATGCCAGCATTCAGATGTAAATGGTATGTTAAATCCTGTCCAACAAAACATAACAAGGAGAGGGAGAGGGACATGTAATCACTGTACACAGTAAAACTTTCATAGAGAACAGTTAGCCTGCAAAGCAGTTGTTCATCCTTTCCTTTGTTGCCCATCCTAAGTGGTTCCTCTGCATTCAATTTATCTAATGTGAGCAAACTTTTGTTAAACACCTATACTATACAATGCACTCTGCCACAAAACCAAAAGGGAGCTGCTATTCTACTGGTAAATATACACATATACATAGCATGAAGGAATACTAGTAACTGGAGGAATCAGGGAAAGTTTCATAAAGGAAGTTGTAAATGAGCTAAGCACTCTATTTGTGAAGTGCACACATACAAAAAAACCTCACACAGAAACACAAACGTAGCTAAAAAAACCACTAAGCTTTCCCAAGTTGGGCACTCTCTCTATGGGTTTCACTTTTCAAAAGATAGGCTCTCGTTTATAGTACTTTTGGCTTGGAATAGCTAGTTGCTTCTAATTCTTCTATTGGGAGGTACAAAAGCCAGGAGAAAGAGTCTTCAGAAGCATCAACTAGAAAAATAAGAATGGTCTGAGTTACCTGGATGCAAGAGATCTTGGAATGACAATGGTAATTCTTGTCCACTCCTCAAAGTCCCCCGTATAATACACAGTGGGTTCACTCAGTTCTCGGGAGCTTCCTTCACATCCTTTGCCTCCAGGGGATGCTGGATAGCATCCTTCCTTCACCAGGGACCAGAAGAGGCCAGCATCATGGGAATACTGTAGCAGAACGGGGGCGGAACTGCTGAACTGATTAGTGCAGCCTATGTTCAGCTGGAAAAGGAGAGATAAGATTACAGAAGATCCTGGTTCAAATCAGTCAATAAGGCAGTCAAAGATGAGTTATTATGGAATATTAACTATACGTAATACATCATAAGGGCATAAATTTTATTGTCATCAATTTGTATTTCTTAACATTGGGTAAGTGAATCCTAATCATAGATCCAAGACATTTTCACAGCTTTTGAACCTTTTTCAAGCATAAGGTAAGGAATGAAATGCTAGACATAGAGGTAGGTAGACTTGGGTTCCAATCCTATTTTTGACTTTTACTAGCTGTGTGACTCTGGTCAAATTGCTTAACTCATCTGTGAAATGGGGATAACAATACCAGTAACTTCTACTGCACAGAATTTTTAAAATGAGATAACTGATAGAAAATATTTTGCCAACCATACGGTACTCTACAAATGGTAGTTGTTGATTCTGAGCATGGACCTGTGATTTCATTGGCTTAAGAATTCATAGGCTTAAGGCTTCCTCTTGCTGAGGAAATGCTTTCTACCAATGAAGATTGGTACCTTATAGTCTGAGTCTTTAAACTGCTGAGGTAGATTTTAAATTCAGGTTTTCTTGACTTAAATCATAACTCTCTATCTAATTCTCTGGCATGCTACCTCTTTTATATTATCATTATCCCCATTCTTCTCATTTTATATTAGAGAAAATGCAGATAGAAATAGTCCTGGGGCAAGTTTCTATCCTACCATTCATCTTTTATGTTATTGTAGATCAGAGGTGTCAAACATGTAGGCACTCTGGTTGTGGACCTAATCAGAGTAAAATGTAATTGTGAAACATCAAATGAAATAAAAATACAATAAAATGTAGATGGTGCTACATTTTAAAAATAAGTTAATATGCAAGTCACTGGGATACTTATGTATAGATTGGTGGCCCTTTTTTCTATTTGAGTTTGACACCACTGCTGTAGACTACTGCTTGGGTGGATAAAGTTTTGGCATTATTATTTAGATTTTTCAAACTCTTATATTTGATAGAGTTCACGTGGAAATGGCCTAGAGACATTATCTTCCTACTGTTCTGTTGATTTTTATATTTGGTGGCTTATTATTATCAACAGAACCATCCTGGCTGGTTTCTTGAAATAGAGAGGACAAGCCAGATGGAAGAGTGTCAGTGGGAATATGGCCACAGACTGAAAATGAGAAGTTAAAAGCCAGATTTATTTCCCCATTTCAAAGCAAAGCAAAGAGTGCAGGAAGGAGGAAAAGCCACAACATTGGGAAGACAATTGTCCTCTTTGATGTTTCTGCTTAAAAAAAACCAAACAAACAAGTATCTCAAATCTACTTTCTTGCCAATATAAATTAAAGTTCAGCAAGAAAACTGTTTATTTAGATAAAAGTACTATTTATTTTGCCAGTTTAGGTAATGCGCAAAGTAACATAATACAACCAAGAAACAAAAACATTGCTGTTTTTTATTGTGGATATCATTGGATTTTAAAGTGCAGTGCTTTACAAGTAACTTTACAAACATTGCCTTGTTCAGGGGTCGCCTAGTAGAACATAGACAATAACATTTGGCCTCCAGAGTCCTGGGTTTTAACCCTGACAGTCACTTCCTTACCCATGTGACCTTGAGTGGAAAGGGAAAGAAGAGCAATTTTCAATCAGAAGATCTGAGTTAGAATTCTCTCTTTGCTATTTATTGTGCTCAATTAACTTTTCCTCCTGGAGGCTGAATCTTATTTTTAAATGAGTGGGGATAGATTAGATAATCTCTAAAGATCTTTCCAACTCCTAGGTTATCTGCTTTCATACCTAATTCTCCTCTATCCCTCCTCCCACCTCCCATTATATACCAGTTTATCTCCAGAATCAAAGACCAGAGTTATGAGGGCCCTCAAGAGGACATCTAGGGTAGGCTTAAGCTTGTGGGATTGCAATCATTCTTAACCAACAGTCAGTTACCTGCATTGCCCTAAAGGAGGTGGAGGGAAAGAAATTTCAGTTTTCCCTAATTTTACTTTCAAAGACAAAAATCATCTCTCAGAAGGGATTTTAAAATAGCCTATACAGATTCCATTAGGAATTAAATATATAGGATAATGTTAAGAAATATATACATACTATTCATATAATATATATATATATATATACATATATATATAATTTAGTCTCATGTCTCAGCTGTTTATTCTTCTTATTCTAATACATTTCCCTTAATCATACTAAATATAGAAAGAGTCTTTGGTTGGTAGACAGTAAAAGAAGTCACGTTTATAACCAAATTCAATGGCATCTTCCAATTTTTATACTCCTTGACTACTCAGTAGTATTTGACACTGTTGGATCCCATATGCTTTGGATTTTGCTCTTACTCTTTACCTCCTGAGAGCTCTCACTCTTCTGGTTCTCCCATCTTCTTAAAACATCTCCTTCACTGGCTGGACAGTTTCAGGTAGTTTTTGCTAAGGGCCCTCCTGGGCATACTTATCTTTTTTCTCCCTTGGCAGTCTCATTTCCTCCCATTGTCTTAATTTTCACATTTATACATGCAGGTGACTCAGAACATCTTTATCTCTAGATTTCACTTTTCTTTTGTCAAACCTCAGGAAAAGGAGGAAGAGCTGTACACATGAGTCTCTGGGGGCACCCAGACACCACCGAACTCTTTTAAGTATCAGGAAGGGCACCCATGGGCGAGTGTTGGTCTTTGTGTGCCTAGAAACTAGCCTGAGTGTGAAGGAGCATGAATAGAGCTGAAATTTCTGTTAGATTCTTGGGAATCTGAGGGTGAGTCAGTGCAGAGAATTTTAATTGTGCAAATTTATGAAGAGTGAGTATAGAGTTCCCGAGAGATAGAGGATTCAGGGAATAAGAGAAAACATACCTTTTCCTATATTATAATTGTTTATGGATATGTTATCTCCTACTACATTGCTATAAACTCAAAGAGGTCTGGGATACTCCAATATCAAAACTTAGCATGTTCCCCAGAGCCAAGCCTGGGGAATCTACTTATGGCAGAGTCCTTAAAATGTTTATATAACTGAATTTAACTGGAGAAATAGCAGTGTATCAGCCAAGGTTTTTAACATACTAGACTCATCTGAACTTTCAAATACAGTGAACAATCTGGCTTTAGAAATCATGCATCAGGGCAAATATATACAGGCAGTCAGATGGCACAGTAGATGGAATGCTAGACTCAGAGTTGGAGACACTTGAGTTCAAATCCTCTCTTAGATATTTATTTGCTTTGTGGTCATGGTCAAGTTTCTTTAAAGTAGCACCTACTTCACAAAATTGTGAGTTTCAAATGCGATAACATATATAAAGCATTTTGTATACCTTAAGGCACTATATAAACGCTATTTATTATTTTGAAAATGTAGCCACATTCTGAAAGTCACTAAATTCAGTCCTAATGTATAGTTAATGTTCAATTATTATGTATTTTTCAAATTACTACATAAGCAATTTGCACAAAAAGCATTTATTAGTTTCAAGAGGCCTCTAAATAATTCTTAGTCCATGTGATTCCTTTTAATAGAATAGAAAGTGGATGGCGTTCATTTCATCATTACATAATACGGATAGCATCAAAACAATGTAGAAATAAAGGGTAGTTGTTGCTTTTGAAATGGCTAAATTGGGGCTTTTTAAATGAGATATAATTTCACTAGTTGTTTGAAGAACTGGCAACATTTTAAATATCACTAACCTCTTTATTTATTTGCTATTTCAGGTATAGAATTATGTTGAATATAACACCTACAGGATCGTGATTTTGTCACTCATTAAATAGAAAAGGTGTCAAAATCATATGCATATATTTCTGGAGATACATTTCTCTACTGAAGTTTTTACTTGCCATTTTGGGAAGCGCTAACATAGGAATATAAATTTGTCTATTGATAGTGAATTTTTTTGCTTGATGTCTAGCACTAAAACTTAAATTGCAAATGATAATATTTTACTAGGTTTTTTAAAAAGATTAGCTTCCCTGTTTATAGAACTAAGGGAATTATTTTGAAGAGCTACCTGTAAACATCTGGTTTCTTTAATAATTCTTTTTGTAAATTATTTAGCTTCTATATCCACCAATTATGTAAGGACCATGTAGTTGTGCTAGCTCATTAAAACTGCATTGCTTTAGACCCCTAGAATTTACCAATGGGATTTCATTATAAACTCAATAAAATTTTGATTAGGATCCCAAAACAACAGCTTGTCAAAGCAAATACTTACTATACATGTTGACATGTTGTCACAATGCTGAAAAATTTGGTGCAACAAGCTTTTAAGAGAAAAATGATAATTGGAGCTGAAATTTACTGACTTAAGGAAATACAATTATTTGGAAAAAATCCCCTACAATGAAAGCTTCAAATAACTTGTGAAGTTCTTAAAGCACTTCTAAGTGAAATAAGAAAGTTCATCCATTCCCATATGGAAGTATGACATTCATTAAATCACAGGTGGGATAAAGTACTAAGTTAATTTTCTTTTAAACTCTCATAGAGTTCCATGTATACTCATTGAAATATAATGACATAGTCACCACTTAGGAGGCTCATTAAAAACTGACAAGCTGTTTCCTTTTGGGTAGAACTAAAAGCTTTGCCCTTCTATAGTTAACTACACTTTTCTTCAAACAAAGTCATTCTTTAATAAAATATGGAGAACACATTCCTATTCTTCGTCTCTCATTCTCTTAAGGAATAGAGACTGATTTTGTTCTTTGATTTGCTAGAAGGGGAAGGAAAACTTGTAGATCAAATAGGCTAATAGAGAGGAGGAGAAGGGCTGCCTAAATAGGGACTGGACCTGTAATTCCATTGCTACAGGGAACTTTCAGATGAGTAAATTCCTCTTACTAATGCAAGTTAGAATCTTCTTTGCAAGTTATAGTGTTATAAACTTAGAACATAAGAATTATAGTTCTCTAGTGTTATAAACCTAGAATAAAGTCCAGAACAATGAGAGGTTAAATGCCTTGCTCAGAATCACACAATCTGGTTCAGAGGTAGGTCCTGAGTCGGTTCTTCTGGTTCTGAGACTGCATCCCTATCCATTAAACCACTAGCTTTGACTAGCTATATATAAGGAGTCTGAAAGAGAAACTGTGTACAAATACCTTGAACTGTAGTACATATCCAGGTTTCAGAGTTAAATCTCGAGTAACTGCAAATCGATCTCCATCTGATTTCCCAAATATCATAGCCGATGGGGTAGCAGAACAGAAAGTTTCATTTTTTGCCATTCCTTCATTAGCCAGCATCAGCCACACACTCATCTGATTCATGGGGTAATCAAAAGCTGGTTTTTCATAAAAGTTCTACAGAAACAAAAAAACCCCACAAAATTGTAACACAGTAGTACTCTAACTCTAGAAAATGAACTTGTATTGTTAATGGCCAATGCTGTAACAAGTATATATTTCTGGACTCCTGTGATTACATCTTTCTAATAAATGGGTAAATATTTTCCAAGAATTTACTTTGTTTCACTTGAGGACTTTTATCATTTTCAGAAACTTCATACTTGAAGACAATTTTTTGGTAAGGTAGTGTGGCCATAACACCAACAATGTAACAGAATCAAATAAACCTCAAAATATCTTGTTCAGAGTTGGATAAGAGGTCTCTAGAGGTGAAGTCCTCACTTCCTTATATGCATTTTAAATTTGGAGTCCATCTATAACATGGCATAATTACCTGAGGTAAAGTTGGGTTGACAATTGGAATGATCTGCTTCTGTTTCTCAGACAAAATGATGATGTCATCAATTGCCCACTGATCATAGTCTTCCCCAGAGAAAACTGGCTGCCACCAGCGGAATCTAGTGCAAGGTGTCTTTGCAGCTGCTGGGAGCTCGAGATAGACAAACCTAAAGAAAAGCCAGTTATCCATGTTTAGGAAAAGTGAAGGCAGTATTTTTCTTAATTTGATATTTATTTTCCTTGCCACCACAAAGGTCGTATCAAAAGGGAATTTAGAATTTATGGGAAAATGTAGTTGAGACTTTTGTGTATGGAATGGCATCTCAAGAGCTTTGCCAAATGATTTGTGACAGGAACAAATGTATCTCTTTAAGGAAATTCAATATAAGAAAAATCTAGATTTAAAAAATATATACATATTCTTAACTTTACAGAACGACTGGACATGATATACCTTTAATTTGTAAACACATGTGCATTCAAAAGATTTGATTTAAGCCTAAATTTTTAGCACTTCATCACTGTATGATGTAAGGTACACATATATAAAGCTAGCACATAGGCAGCATTCATATGCCATGTGCTTAACCTTGATTTCTAGACTACGTATAAAGTAAATCTCATAATGATTGTGTTAAGTTCAAGATTGAGAGATGAAAGAAATAAGGGTAATTTAAGACAGACCTAAATGGATGGATTTTTGAGATATTTCATATGTATCTTGTTAGACTTTTTACATAAATCGTTACACATCCTCAAAAGAAATACATTTAAGCAAATAAAAACTATAATCACTTAACTTTAAAAATGATAACACTGAAAAACTGCTATTTTTCTAAATAAGGTTTCTATAATCGTTAAGTAGTCACAATGAATAAAGATGTGACCAAGCTGGTCCAGTGGGAAAACAGCAAGGTGGCTGAGAATATTCTTCAAATCACATTGTCTACAGATGGCAACCTACACTGCTCATATGTACAGTCAGCCCTAAATGAAGTTAAGATTCTGGATTCAAAGAGGTTAAATAGCTGAACAAATCATGTATAAGTGAAGTAAGGGGACTTAAAAAATCGATCCATTTTTCTGAATGGTCTGGTAAAGTGTAGAATGTCTGTAGCCTGGGAAGTGCTTTTCAAACCACGTTTTTCAAAAGCCTTGAAGAAGGAAATATTTACAACGTCACGTATTTCAGGAATTAAGGTTTAAAAAAATTAAACTGCACAAATGTGCCCTTCTGTATCTAGTGAAGGCATGATGGAAATATTAATACCTGGGTTTGCTGAAGTCAGAGAAGTACATTTCTGCTAGGAGGTGCCAATGTATGCCCCCATTGTTGCTGTACTGAAGTAGGACACCCTCTTCTCTGCTGTCTGGTTTGTTGCAGGTGGCGCTTTCTCCACCTATCTGAATGTAAAACTGGACAAAATCCACCCAAGAAGTATCCATATCCCAGCTCACCAATTTTCTCTTTCCAGCCTATCAAAAAAGGAAAGATTAAAACCAACTTACAAATAATAGTAGAGAGTTCTGTTGCTTAAAAAAAACCCAAAACTTTACCCCCTTTAAGTTTCAACTAGCATTCTATAGTGGTATATAGAAAATGGCATCACATTATGGCTGTGAATGAGAGAAAAGGGACCTTTGATTTGGTTCATTTTGATTTGGTGATCGTAACTTCAATCTTATGCACTCAGATTTTTGTTTCCCTTCTTTGATCTATTTTATTATTCCTCAGACCAGTAAAAAAGTGCTGGACCAGGAGTCAGCAAAACTTGGCTTTAAATCCCACTCTTCCAGTTATTAGCTTCATGACCAACCTGTGTGAGCCTTAGTTTCCTTGATTATGAAATGGGGATAATAAATCTGCAAGACTTATCTCATTTTGCTGTTGTGATATAACCAACTCCCAATGCATCAATGTGATACAGAAACATTGTTATGACCAATTACATAGAAGTGCATTATGAAAGTCTAAAAATTGCACGAGGCTAAATTAAACTAAATTAATTTTAAGACAAACACATGACCATTCTTTGGAGGATGGGTGACACTATATGGTCGTGAAATGCTAAATCAGATATGCTGTGATAAGGTGAACAAGTCCTATATCACAGCTGATACCTTCCTTCCCAGGCAGAAAATTATTCACAGACCTCCTTTCCTTTTTTATAGACTGCCTGGGGCTAGAAGTAGAGCCAGGCACAGCTGAAACTAATTGATAAAAGGGGACAGCATCTTAGTCTTTTCACTGTGGGTGGGGGGCGGGGGGAAGATAAAGATAACAAAAATTTCCTGGATACTGAAAAGCATCTTAGGGCCTAAAAGAGTTAACAATATCTTCAAATCCAGCAATTTCTTTTCCTTCTACCAGAAAGCTCAGTGTGTCTATCTCATGTCATGGTCATGCTGTGAAGTGTTGGACAGAAATTGAAATGGTTTGTCATCATTCCTGTTGTTAGTAAATGATTTCATGGTAATGGGATTATGAAAAAATGTCTTCCTTATGAAACCCTATAGCCAAAAGCAGGTTCTTCTCAGGGCGGAGCTCTGAAAGATTCAGAAATCAGAAAAAGAAAGAAATCAGAAATCACAGAGTTCTCTAATCCCCAAGAATCTCAATAAAAATACTATATGAAAAAATGAAGCTACTCTACATGGCACAAAAGAAAAAATCTATCATATATAATTCAAAACTATATTAAGTTAAAGAAGAAATTAATTAAAATTTGGCTAATTAAAAGTGCACAACCTTGCAAATATAGTTAAAATGGATTAAAAGAAGATTTAAAGCATAAATATAGCAGTAAACAAAAGAGATATAAAGTTAAGCCTTATTTGAGAGATCATTCTTTAGAATTCCCAGTGCTATGGAAGTAACTGATACAATGAGATAAAGATATGTGGATGTATACACACACACACACACACACACACACACACACACACACACACACACGCTGGAGCACACCTTTACTCTACTACTTGTGCTTTTTATTTTTCTTTCATTGGATTTGAAGTAACAAAATTAAAAGCACCTTAGGGATCATTATAATCTACAGGAAGATCCTATATGAGAAAAAAATGTACAGAATTTAGCAGGTTAATTCCAATTTAGCAAACTACTTTGAGAAACTTGGCATGAGGAAATCAGCCAGAAGGAGGAAGATCCAATAGTGAAGACAATTATTGAGAAATCCAATTATCACAATTAGCTAGTTGTAATGATTGCTTTCTTAAGAAATTCACAGTCCAGGGCTATATTCCCCCTACACCCCCAGGATAATTTGGTGTTAGTCTACAGAGGGTTTCTAAAAGTGTTGTGAAGGATTTTTGTAAATGATGAAAAAGATATAAGATTATTACTTAGCTTGGTATTTTACCCTCCAAAATCTACATAAGTTTCTATCCCACCCTTTTGTTTAGCTATGCAAAATGCTACGTCCTTTTTTTTTTAATTTTAAATTTTGAATATTTTCCCATGGTTACATGATCCATGTTCTTTCCCTCTCCCCCAAACTCCCCAGTAGCTGACACACAATTCCACTGGGTTTTACATATATCATTGATTAAGACCTAATTCCATATTATTGATATTTGGACTAGAGCGATTGTTTAGCATCTATATCTCCAATAATATCCCCATCAGCCCATGTGTCCAAGCAGTTGTTTTTCTTGTGTTTCTACTCCCACAGTTCTTCCTCTGAATGCGGATAGTTTTCTTTCTCATAAGTCTCTCAGCCTTGCTCTGGATCAGTGATTCCCAAAGTGGGAGCTACCACCCCCTGGTGGGTGCTGCAGCGATCCCGGAAAGCGGTGATGGCCACAGGTGCATTTATTCTTCCTATTAATTGTTATTAAATTAAAAAAAATAATTTCTAGGGGGCTAAATAATATTTTTTTCTGGAAAGGGGGCAGTAGGCCAAAAAAGTTTGGAAACCACTGCTCCGGATCCTTGCATTGCTGCTGGTACAGAAGTCCATTACATTCTATTTTACCACAGTGTATTGGTCTCTGTGTACAATGTTCTTCTGGCTCTGCTCCTTTCACTCTGCATCAACTCCTGGAGGTCATTACACTTCACATGAAATTCCTCCAGGTCTTTATTCCTTTGAGCACAATAGTATTCCATCACCAACAGATACCACAATTTGTTCAGTCATTACCCAATCGAAGGGCATCCCCTCATTTTCCAATTATCTTGCCACCACAAAAAGCGTAGCTATAAATATTTTTGTACAAGTCTGTTTATCTATGATCTCTTTGGGGTACAAGTCCAGCAATGGTATGGCTGGATCAAAGGGAAGGCACTCTTCTAGTGCTCTTTGGGCATAGTTCCAAATTGCCATCCAGAATGGTTGGTTCAGTTCACAACTCCACCAGCAATGCATTAATGTCCCAGTTTTGCCACATCCCCTCCAACATTCATTACTCTTCCCTGCTGCCATTTTAGCCAATCTGCTAGGTGTGGGGTGGTACCTCAAAGTTGTTTTGATTTGCATTTCTCTAATCATTAGAGATTTAGAACACCTTCTCATGTGCTTATTGATACTTTTGATTTCTTTATCTGAAAACTGTCTATTCATGTCCCTTGACCATTTATCAATTGGGGAATGGCTTGATTTTTTGTACAATTGATTTAGCTCCTTATATATTTGAATATATATAAGGAATAACTCCGCCAAGGACGGTCCCAAGCCCGGCTGAAAAAGGAGGAGGGTTGGGCTCGAGGCTAGCAACCTCACCCTGTAAAAATCTCATTTGCTACAGAAACTGCAACCTCATTAAACCAACAAAACCAATGATCCCCTAGTCTGGAAGATTGCTCTCCAACAGAGTCCATGACGCGTGCTGGCAAAAGCCAACAAACTCCAGGTCTTTGTTGATGGGTGCCTGCGTCACATCTTGGACATCGGATGGCATGAGGAGATCTCCAATGCCTGACTTTGTGGGGGAACAGTTCGGTGTCCCATCAGTCAGAACGCTATGAAAATCAGAGGACAGCATTGCCGGACAGGCACTGCCAAAGCAGACCTGGCGGAGATATGCCGAGAACGAGACAGAGACCGTCGGAGTGACATGGGCCCAGTTGGGGGAAGTTGCCCAGAACAGAGTCCGTTGGCGTGAGATGGTTGCGGCCCTATGGTCCTCTGGGAGTCAATAGGAATAATAATAAATGATAATAAATAATATTTGAATAATTAGACCTTTGTCAGAGTTATTTGTTATAAAGATATTTTTCCCAATTTGTTGCTTCCCTTCTAATTTTGGTAGCATTGGTTTTGTTTGTACAAAACCTTTTTAATTTAATGTAATCAAAATTATTTATTTTACATTTTGTAATTTTTTCTAACTCTTGCTTGGTTTTAAAATCTTTCCTTTCCCAGACATCTGACAAGTATACTATTTTGTGCTCAACCTAATTTATTTATAGTTTCCTTCTTTGTATGCAAGTCTTTCACCCATTCTGAATTTATCTTGGTATAGGGTGTGAGATGTTGATCTAGACCCAATCTCTCCCTTATTGTTTTCCAATTTTCCCAGCAGTTTTTGTCAAATAGTGGGTGGGTTTTTGTCCCCAAAGCTAGATTCTTTGGGTTTATCATAGGCTGTCATGTTGAGGTCACTTACCCCAAGTCTATTCCACTGATCCTCCCTTCTGTCTCTTCTCCAGTACCATATTGCTTTGATGACCACTGATTTATAGTACAGTTTAAGGTCTGGTGCTGCTAGGCCACCTTCCTTCATTTTTTTTTCATTATTTCCCTTGATATTCTTGGTCTTTTGTTCTTCAAAATGAACTTTGTTATAGTTTTTTCTAATTCAGTAAAAAAGTAGTTTTTTGGTAGTTTAATAGGTATAGTACTAAATAAGTAAATTAATTTGGGTAGGATGGTCATTTTTATTATCTTAGCTTGTCCTATCCATGTGCAATCAACATTTTTCCAATTGTTTAGATCTAGTTTTAATTGTGTGGAAAGAGTTTTGTAGTTGTGTTCGTATGGTTTCTGTGTTCGTCTTGGCAGATAGATTCCTAAGTATTTTATATTGCCTAGGGTGATTTTAAATGGAATTTCTCTTTCCAACTCCTGCTGCTGAGATGTGTTGGAAATATATAGAGATGCTGAAGATTTATGAGCATTTATTTTGTATCCTGCAACTTTGCTAAATTTGTTGATTATTTCCACCAACTTTTTAGTTGATTCTCTAGGATTTTTAAAGTAGACCATCATATCATCTGCAAAGAGTGATACATTCTTTTTTAAAGAAGGAAAGAAAAAGGAAACAGTTAAAGCAAGAATTTACTTTCCCAATACAAACATTTCCAATTTGGTTTAATGCATAGTTTTAACTTAAAAATGTATAGGGATCAATGTATTTGTGTAGTATTTAAGACAATGGTATTTTCATTATTCAGGTACTCAAAACTATTTTTCTCCTATTTTTTCAAATTATAGCAGTAATAGAGAACTGGTACCATGAAACTAAAAAAGAACAGATATTTATTGATAGTATTTTCCAGACCCATGATAATCCCAACTCTTTTTACATTTTAAATTTGGGTGATTATTTCTAATCTCTCTGTTTTCAGTTAATCTTCAGTGCAATTAATACAAAATGTAGTTTAAAATTATTCTGGTTCACTAATTCATTAAGTTTTTCTTTCAATTCTTCTACAGTTTCCTAACTTCCTTTATGTCAATCTCTTATTACTTTACAGAAAGTAACTTTGGTCTCTTTGAATTTGGTAAAGTTTCCTTACCTTTATTTTGTAATTCTTCATTCTATTTTAAAATTATTCCTTAATCAGTGTACGATATACTGTGCATGGTGTTAGGAGGTACTATGGTGGCTGAGGGGCTGGAGACAAATATATTACAGAGGTATACAATCCAGTTCATATTCTTAAAATGACATTAATCAACAAGTACAGTTGAGATATAAGCATATCTTGAATAATGAGTATTTGATTGAATACATTTCCAGGGGAAAGGAAAGGAAAGTCAAACTTGGAAGTAAGCATGTATTATATTATTTGTAGGACAGCAGGAGCCTTCAAGTTGCAGCATTGATTTTACATTAAAAAGTAGGGGAGATTTATATTGTATTAGTAGGGCAACAGCTTATTCAGTGCCATGAAGTATATTGTAAGGCATGTTTGGATTTTATCCTAAATCCAATGGATTTCAAATAGGGGCATGATAAAATGAAAGAACTCTTTTTGTAAGACTTATGTGGTGCTGGTGTTTCCATTGGAACAAGGAGAGACAAAGGGGAGGAAGATCAGGCTACATAAATGGTAAAGAGAACAAAGGCATGCATTTGAAATATACTGTGAAGGTTGGAAATGGCTTGACTTAAGTTGATTGATTGAATGTGAAAAGTTACAAAGAGTTTAAAAGTTATTCCTTAGATTTGGAGTTTGAAAAAAAAATTGATGCTACAAACAAAAACAAATTTGGGCAAGTCATGGGGCAGCTTAGATTTGGCATTATAATTTGGGTGGGAGACTGGAATTAAAAATATAGATTTGGAAGTAGAAATAATAGCTAAGATCATGAGAATTAAAGAGATTTCTTAAGGGTAGTAGGAAAAAAGAAGCATCTTTCTACCTTGATCCTTGGGTAAAATGGATACATTTCTAATGATGATTATTATTACTGCTGCCATCATTGGTGGAGCACTATGAATAGCTCATCTTCTCTTCCTATCATAAAATTCCTTGACTAAGTCCTTTATTCCCAATATTTGGAGTTACTCATTGGTTACGTATTCTAGCTTCCTCAAATTCACCATGTACCTCTCCATTGCTCTCTTGATGATATTCATCTTTAGTTCTTCTGAAGGAGTGGTGTTCCATGTTTCTCTGTTATGAAACAACAACTACTACTACCATAATTATTTCTACTATGATATCAGAACTTATAAAGGATAGGAAGGAAGGAAACAAACATTTACAAAGCACCTACTATGTGTTAGGATCCGAGTTAACAGCTTTACAGACATTATTTCATCCTCACAACAACCCTGATAGGTAAGTGCTAATATTATTTTCATTTTATAGTTGAGGAAACGAAAACTGAAGGTAAGTGACTTGCTCAGGCTCATGTGGTTAATAAATGTGTGAAGGTTTTGAATTCAAGTCTTCCTGACTTCAGACCTAGCACTCTGCACCATGTAGTTGTCCCCCACAATAAAAATACTACTTTATATTTCTATAGAGCACTACATATTTCAAAATACTTTAACATTCACTAACTCATTTCATTCACACAAAACTCTGTGATTTAGGCAGAGATGGTGCAGTTATACCCCTTTTATAGATTTGGACACTTTATCTCAGAAAGGGTCAAGCCAAATCAACCAGCATTTACTAAATACTATGTTCTAGGCAATGTACTAAGTAAATCTGCACAAAGCCTAGTAAATGACAGAACTAGGATTAGAACCCTTGTTTTCTAATCCTAGTGCTCATTTTCAATGGAACATAATGACTAAATCTTTTTCCATTTCATGATTTTATTTTCACAATTTAGATTGTGTATATGCTTATATGCCTTGTGTTTTAAGTATAGGAAGGTATATTGTTGGATTCAGGTTGTCTTAACTGCTGCAGGACAGAGTCCACTCCTCTTGGCACGGAGGTGCCTAGAATCTAACTCTGTGCAATGTACAGAAGACCACTTAATTAATGACATTTGATGATAATGATCAGGGAAGACTTAAGTGTTGATGGATGGGAGACCTAGTTAAGTTTAATCCACTCTGATTTTTCTGTTTTCTCAATTTTGTTTACTTGCTAAAAGATCAAATTTTCTTTGTTCCGCACCTGCATCTGAACAAAAAGCATATCTATTTTTGCATTTGCATAAATTATCTGCCTTGGATTTATGCCTAAACAGACTCTGCCACATATCAGCACCACAGTATTATAGCACATCTATTGCAGCCCTTGATAATTTAACTCAGAATGTGTACCTACCTTGCTGAAATATAGAGATGATCCAGAAGAGATGACCCCACATCCTTGTTCTGGTTTGACAACTTCTCCTCCAATGACTTCTTGCCAGTCAGTCTCCCAACCATTCTGGCTCTCAAAATCTGACATAATAGTAGAGGGAAGGGAAGCTTCTGGGTGGCACTCAGTGCCTTGATAGCCTTGGTCACACCTAAAAAAATTAGTCAAACCAGAATGATTTTCTTAATTGTAGCTTTTTAAAAAAAAAACATTTCTCATTGAATTTTAAATCTACTTCAGTTGTCTAGGAATCACTTCAATAAAGAACAGTGAATTGAATATCACATGAAATGTTATTTTCCCCATTTAATTGAACACAGGCACATCTTTTATTGCACTTTGCTTTTATTGTACATGTGTATATATTGTTTTGAAAATTGAAGATTTGTGGCTATCCTGTGTTGAGTAAGTCTATTAGCACCATTTCCCTAACAGCGTATGCTCACATCTGTCTCTGTGTCACATTTTAGTAATTCTTGGACCATTTCAAACCTTTTCCTTATTATTATATCTGCTTGTTGATTTGAGATCAGTGATCTCTGATGTTAATATTGGAACTGTTTTGGGGATGCCACAAACCATGTCTACAGAAGAAGGCAAACTTAATTGATAAATGTTGTATGTGTTCTGACTGCTCCACCAAATGGGGCTGTCCTCTTTCTGCTTCTCCTTGGGTCTCTCTATTCTTTGAGACAAAATAATATTGAATTTAGGCCAATCCTACAATGGCCTTTAAGTATTAAAGTGAAAGGAAGAGTCAGTTGCTAATGCAAACTTCATTGTTTTATTTTAAGAAAATGCCACTCACGCCCTAATCTTCAGCAAACATCACCCTGATTAGTTAGCAGCCATCAATATTGAAGCAAGACCAGCAAAAACGTTTTAACTTACTGAAGGCTCAGATGAGGTTAGTATTTTTTTAGCAATAAATTATTTTAAAATTAAGGTATAGACATTTTTAGACATAAATATTATCATAAACTTAAAAAGTTACAGTATAAACATTACTTTTATATGCATTGGGAAACCAAAAAGTATACGTGACTCATTTTATTGCAATGTCCAATTTATTGTGCTGATCTTGAAATGAACTCACAATATCTCCCAGGTATGTATGTCTACTTTTAGCATGAGGCAGGAATGACCTTGGAGGCAATGCTCCATTTTTTTCATAACATGAAGTAGAAAAAAATCTATGAAAGATGTCCCAAGTCATATACATTGTAAGTCGTTTCTCTCACAAAATGACCACTTCCTCATTGACTATCTTTTTCTAGTGTTGTAATCTGATTCAGCTCCCTAGACTCCAGTATATGACTTTATATGGAATAATGTAAACATAGTATAAAAATATAAATGTAAAAAGTGATCAGTCTCATAATCATTGCTATTGCCTAATCTCTTGCCTTCTCTGCATTCGTCTTCCATTTTCAAATTTTATTTCTAAACAAAATTTGTTATTTATTGTTTCTTTATCTGAATACAACAGGTTTCTATGAAGTACAAAGTTGTAAAGTTGGCTGAGTTTGTTTTCAGTTTCCAGACTCCCCAATGTGTTTTTTCCCCCCGCTCCATACTATTTCTTCTGTCTACTCTTCAAATCTCCACTTTAAAAATCTCTTCCGGTATCCAATGACTTTTTGATGGCTTCTATTTCCTTCCCATCATTAAAACCTACTTTAAGGAATTCCAGTCAATCAGTTTAAAGTATAATAGCTAACAGTTAAAAAGGTTGTTTTTCAGTTGTTTCAGTTATGGCTGAGTCTTCATGACCTTATTTGGGCTTTCTTGGCAAAGATGCTGGAGAGATTGTCTTAGAGGTATTTACATTTTAACAGGGATCAATGTTTTAGCTAAAGGAATGAAACCACAAGACTTTCAGGCAGCAGCTAATGAATAGGTAAAAAATAACAATCCATCTTATTTCAACAGATTTTATGGTGAAGCTAAAAATCTAGGTGTGCTCAAGCAGAAGAGGCTGTGGTTTGAGAATGAGTAGGATGACATCCCTTCCCTTTCAAATATATGTATTCCTTTACTATTGGGATATAGATATATATCTTTCACTAATATACGTATTCCTTCAAGATCAATTAATGGATCAATCCACAAGCATATATTGAGCATCTACTATATGTCAGGCTAGGGATAAAGATAAAAAAAAACACAACAAATTAGTCTCTGCTCTCAAGGTGCTTATATCCTATTTGGGGAGAGAGTCTGTACATAAATAAGTATATTTAAAATAAATTCGAGGTGGAGCAACTAGGTGGCTTAATGGAGGGAAAGGCATATCTGGAGATGAGAGTTCCTGCGTTCAAATATGGCCTCATATTCTTTCTAGCTGTGTGACTCTGGGGCAAGTTACTTAATCCCAATTGCCTAGCCATGGCCACTCTTCTGCCTTGGAACTGATACTCAGTATTGACTCCAAGACAGAAGGTAAGGATAAAAAAAAATACAAAACAATTTGGGGTGGGGTGGGGGGAAAGAGGAAGCCACCATAACTGCAGAAACAAAAATTCTTTCATAGAAGGACCTACTTGAGCTGAGCTTTGAAGGAAACTAGAGATTCTAAAAATTGGAGGTGAGGAGGGAACGTACTATGAAATAGAACTTTTGGAAGTGTGGCAGAGTTGAAAGTCATATCTGCATAGATGGTGCTTTAAGATTTACAGATGAAGGGAAAGGAAGCTATTTCAAACCATTTCTGCATATCCCCCTGAACCAACTCATTTTCAGGATAGGCTTTTTTTTTTTTCTCTGAAGTTTTGATTATAAGAAGGAAAATCTAAATTCCCTGATAGACGATCCAGTAGATTTTCTATGTACCTGAACCAAGGGTAAGAAAAGTAATTTTCTTTTGGTTATTCCATATATAACAATGAAATCACATAATGATTTTGACCAGTGCTGGGGTAATGGTCATAAAGAGAATTTTCAAGCTGCACAGACCCTGTACACTTTTTTGTAATACGTACTTGCATAGTCCATGCTCACACCAGCCATGGCCATTGCACATGTTTGGACACTGCTGTCCTATATAAATATTGTCTAAAGCCCATTCATCTTGTGCTGTATAATAACTCTGACTCCAACGGAAGCGAGTAGCACTGGACCTAGAAACATATTAAAAAGAAAAATAAGATATCATTCTTTGAACCTCCCCATTGGGAGATGTTAAAGTATATATTCTCACATCATTTTCTTTCTGGACTTGTGCTCTGTGGAATTCTTAATTAAGTGTCAACCCTTCTTCTACACCTTGAACTTAGTGTTTCTGAAATGGAAAATACAATAACATATATAATACTTTGTGAAATTCAAAAGGAATTCTGTCTCTTTGTTGTGTAATTTAATGATTAAAATGATGCAAATAAAATATCAAATATTAATACATTTAATTTTTGATATTAGTGAAATAAGTCAAAGGGGGAAAGCAATAAAAAACTCTTTAAGTATACTGGTTGATTGTTAAATTGTGAACATTTAATACCAAATTCTATGAAGGCCACCTTCAATTTGACTCTCAAAGTAAAACAATAGTCAATAGTTGAATTATTGGTGGATGAATAAAGACGACTATCACAATATCATGTTATTTATAAAACATATACCATTGTTACGTGGCCTAAACAAGATAAACAAGAATACCCAGGAGCATAGTTATATTTGTTGTAACTGAAAAATTAACTTGCTTCTTTTGCAAAGACAAGTTGATGTTAAACAGTAGCCAATAATTAAACAGTCCAATAGACACTGAAGAGACCTAGAGAACTTGGTTCTGAATGACACATGAGAACCGAAGAAGAAAATGCTTATTGTCATTTCTGTTGCAGAAGCTTAGTCACATATTCAACTGGTAACTGAAAAGTATTTTTTTAGAACCACTTACATTTACTGAATGCCACAAAGTATTTTTTTAAACCTCTGGGAGTTTGAATTTTTTTCCCTGAGGCTTTCTTGGTAGAGAGGGCAGATAATTGTTATTCTGCAGCAATCATTTAGGAATAATTTTCAGAAATGAATGGGCATGCCCAGAGCCACAGGCTGAATCCCATGTTCCAAGAAGAGTAGAGTATCTGTTGATAGAACAGACCTTGAGGGATCTGTAAGAACCCTTAAAACCTACTGCATCGATGTGTGTTTAACACACAAGAGTGTGTTAAAATTCAGAGTAGGCTATGATTGTTTTTCTTTTCCCCATTATCCATGGATAATGGGTTGTATTTCCAGTTCAGGTAGAGTGATTCCTGCCTCTAACCCATAACTGGCCATTTAATCAGTTACTTGATTTCTTGGCATCTGTCAGTCAGTCAGTCAACATTTATTATGTGCTTAATGTGATAAGCCCTGGGAATACAAAGAAGCAAAAAGAGTCTCAAAATGACTAACCCCAAAAGATCATATTCTAATGGAGGAGAAAGCATGTAAATAAGTAGCTTCTGGGGAGGGAGTTCCAGGAAAATCCTTTTGTAGAAGATAGGATTTGAACTGACTCATGAAGGAAGGAAAAAGTAACTTAATACATACCTACTATGTGCTAGGTATTGTGTTAAGAACTTTATAAATAACGTCTCATTTAATCTTAACAACTATGGGAGCTGAGGTGCTACTGTTATCCTTATTCTACTATTGAGTAAACTGAGTCAGGTAGTAGGTAAGTGACTTTCCCAGTAAAAGTTTGAGGCTGGATTTGAATTAAGTTTTTTTTTTACTCTCTTTACTCATAGCTCTTCATTTTACCCACTATTCCACCTAGCTGCTTCTAAGGAAGATGGAGTAATTAAGGTTTGGAGAGGAAGAGAGGGAACATGCCAGTCATAAGGCATAGGCTAAATTTGTAGTGGAATTTTCCACACTATGAGTTTCTTATGCCAATAAAATCAAAGGTCAAATGACCAATTTTCCCCTTCCTTCCAACAAATATTTGTTGAATGGAATTGTTTAAATACTATTAAAAGACTATAAGGAGATTTAATTTGCATGTCTTCAAGAATAAGTGACTTTACTAGAGCTGCTCTATTCTCCCCCACTAGGTGCCTCATCTTAACAAATTCACCCAATGACAAATCTTGTCATTTCGTACTTATCTCCTTTTCTGGTCTTATGCTGTCAACATCCTAGTTAGGTTTTCATCACCTCTCATTTTGACTATTGAAATAGCCTCCTAATTAGTCTCCTTAATTCCTAACCCTCTTTTCTTCTGTCTATGCTTTACACAGCTCTCAAAATTATCTTTCTGAAAAACAAGTCTAACCATGTCACTTCTCCAGAATAATAAAAAAAGCTTTAGTGTTTCCCTGTTGCCTTCAGGATAAAGTATAAGCTCCTCATATGGCACTTAAAAGTCTTTATAATATAGTTCCAGCTTACCTCCTCAGACTCATTTTGTATTCCTCCTCTTCACAAGCTGTCCTGTCTAATCTAACCTGTCCATCTTCTGACTACTTTTGTCTGAAATATTATTCTTCCTCTAAACTCTTTGAGTTCTTAGTTGACTCTGAATTTCAATATTGATGTCATCTCCTTTCAGAAGCCTTTTCTAATCCCTCTAGCTATTAGCTGCCTTCTTTCCTTCTTCTCTCTCTCTCCCCTACCTCCTCTTTCTCCAAATTGTTTTGTACTTATCTGCATAAATATTTTGTAGCCCCTCTAAAGGCAACCTCCTAATGTTAAGGTACAGAAGTATTTTGCCTTTGGCTCTTCCATGTCTAGCACAGTGCTTTGCATATGCTAGGTATTTAATAAATGTTTGTTGAGCAAATAATTCGCAATATAATAAGTGTATGTTAGTGTATCAGTGGAAATACCTGGAGAATGTTATAATAGCACAACTTGACCTTAATGTGACAATACAACATAGATTTTAAGTTTAGTGATGCCCCACTGAATTTACGTGTCTAAATATTTATACACGGACCCATTCAAAATTATTTTTTCTCTTCCTTCTCTAGTTGGTTCACGCCTATTTTAAGCACTCCAAAATAATAATATTTCCCTAGGTTAAAAGCAGCTTACAGTGGATTATTCTATTAAAGACTGTCATACATACTTGAATGTGACCATGATAATTATGAGAAAGGAAAGGGAAAAAAGATTGGATGTTGGCCACATTTTCAGTGATTAAAAAACACCTGGTCTTCCAAGCAATCTCCATTTGGCCACACGTGAGAATACAACGTGTGATCTCACTGATTTTCAGTTGTGGTGAAGCTAAATAGCTTCCAAAATAAATGCTTAAACTTTCCACTCCTCTGCCCCTCAACCATTTTTACTTTGAAATACCAAAGATTGAACTTTGGAAGATCATCACATATTTGCTTCATGTCTACACTAGATTCGGTCAGAAAGTTAAACAATTACTGTGGGATATAAAGATGCCTTATGGTTTTCAGCCAGCTACTGTGGATTCCCAAGGGTAGACCAGGCACCAGGTTTAAAACTCAATATTCTCCTTTATTTGATTTTTATCATATACACTTCAGTATGTGCAATAAAATAATATCAAGTCCTCTCTTGATAGTCAGGGAACTCGAGAAATCAGGGTAAATGCAAGCTGACAAAATTGTACTTGCTACCTTCAGAGTCAGTATAATTACATTTACCCAATTATTCTGAAACTCTTATTCAGTCATTAAGTGTTGATTTGTTTATGAAGTCAGCGACTGACAGCTGTTTGGATCTCATTAAGTCCTGTTCTTATGTAAATGCCCCTCATAAAACTGAAATTAATTTTCATCAGATAACAAATATTTAATTCTTGTACAATACAATTTCTCTGAGCAGGTGCATACAGTCACTGTTTCCCTCCAAGTTGATCTCATCTAATACATTTTCCTGCTAGCAGATCTTTGTGCACACAAGGATCCTGGAAAACCACATTCACTTGACTGCTCTACCCTTATGGCTGCATATGTTTGAATCAAATCGCCAGGACATTGCGGGGAGTTTTGCCAAAGAGAAATCTAGCTTCAAATAGTACGCACTATCATTTTTGAACCTTTAGGAAAACAGGTTCCTTCAAAAGCTGTAAGATAAAAAAAGGATCAAGTTGACTGCCTCAAGGACAATAGATAGACTTCATCTCCACATTCTAGTTTTAAAATAATGCCAATCTAAGAAACCATAAAAAGAGCAATTAGAACACCTGGCTTTTCTGGAGCTACAACAATGTTTGATTTACATGCTGATTAGTCGGAATGCAAAAATAAATTCTTTACTGAGGTGTTTGGATTGTTCTACTCCTATTATTACTTCTGGGAAAGTCACAATTAAATAAATTCAGATCAACTTTTGAGGTAGACCATCTGAGGAAGAGAACTAAGCCACTGGGTTCTGATCTTAATTGGGTAAAATTAGGATACTTTTTAGTAAGGCATCTTCAAAGTCCGGCGAATTGGCAATCTCTTGACCTGAAGCAGTTAATGCCTATATAGCATCCTCTCATCCAGCTTTGCAGGGGGAGGGCAAACTAGGTTTGGTTGGGCATATAGACAGGGAATGAGGATGGAAATGAAGTTGTGCAGGGGAAAGAGGGCTGAATTCAAAGTCTGGGGATCTCTGCAGAGATAAGACAGTGAAAGCCAACGAGATCACCTGCATTGGAAGCTTTTCTTTACTCAAAAGGTCACCACTCTATGTTCTGTGCTCCTGTGTCTTCATCCAAACACTGACCCTGCTGGCTGTGTGAGCTGAGACTGAGTAGGCAATCCTTGAGTCACTTGTAGCAGGGGAAAGGATCCACTGTTTATTTCCTATATTTCCTGGGCTGAAGCAACTTCTGTGCTATTTAGGGAGCTTTGGGGATTTAGGAGAGCAACAGGCTACTAGCTGCTGGGGAAATGTTTTTATTAATTTATTAGGCATTAGGTGCTGATTGTCATGTATTGTTTATTTGTTTATTCATTTTATGCTTCAAATAAAACTATGGCAGGCCAGGCACATCTGTCTTCTGAGCAGAGCTAATTCCCTTGTGCCAAGGCTGTTTGACTAGGACTCACTGGAATAAAGCAACTTACAAAGGTGAGGAATCACTGCTAAGGGAGGGCTTAAGAATTTAATTGTTGTTGGGTAAATCCACAGATTCACATGTTGCTTGGCAGTGATTCATGGCTTCCTCATAGAGGTAGGGAGGGCACTCAGTCCCCCACGGAGCAGGGGTTGTACAGATCTCTAGGGTGATTCTAATACTCCTTGGACTCACTTACCTTTTGTTGAACATGATTAGGCAAGTGCCTAGCGAGGCCACCTGGTAATTAAAGAACCCCTAAAGCAGTGGTGTCAAACTCCTAAGGAAATGACGTATCCATCGTGAGATAGTGTGTTAATTTAGGAAACCACAAATGAACACAATCAATGTCATTGTAGTTTTATTTTGTTAAAACACTTCTCAATTAATCTGGTTCAGACTGACATCTGGAATTCTTGGGGCTCTTTGAGGGGTCACCCTCAACCTGGGTTTGATTTTTTTGCATTCAGGGGCCAAAGAGATATAGGTTTTGATGTTGTTGTCATCCACTGATCTGAAGGTCACTTTCCAAACATTCTCACAGACTTAGTTTGGAATTGGTTTTCTCATTGTCTTCTGCCATCTTCATAGATGACACAAGATTCAAGTTGAGAATCTTGAGTTTGACTACACAATAATTCCTCAATCTTCTTCAATTTCAAGAATGGGACACTTCATTTTAGCCATGTACCTTTGATCTCACCATCTCTTTGAACCGTTCCACTAACATGGAACTACTCTCTATAATCACAACCTCTGTTCATTATTCATATCAAACCTATTGTTGGCCTTTATCAGAGACTCAAATCCCTTTATCTGTTGGTATTTTCCAAATCTATTTTTCCTACTCTGGTTAGTTGCCTCTGTACCCAGCCTTTAACCCATAATCTACTACTTCAACATTTTACTAATAACTTAGAATTCCTTGACTTTTTGACTTTCTGATATTCTGAGCTAAAACCTCTTATCTTTGGATAATCTTTAATATACTTGTCCTTGACACTACTGCCTTTTTGATTTAAACCTCAGAGTCTATATTTCTGAAATTACTTTGGATATTCATTAATAAAATGGTGCTTTTAAAATCTTAACCATATCCAAGAAATAAAATCCATAATATTTATATTTTCATGAGGTGAAAACATAATTCAAACACTGTATAACTGTTAATCTTTTCATCTTACAATTTTAAAATATCTCCCATATTAATGAAAAATGTTATAATTTAATGATCATTAGATTTTCATGAAATAGTCTTTGAATTAAATATATTACATTTAAAATATTCTACTTGAATTTTTAAAAGTATACTAATATACTGATCAGCAGAGATACCAAAATGGAGAGGGTTAGGCAAAGTGGTGATATATTAGTGAAAAGCATAGGAAAGTAAGTTAGAAAGGAGAATGAAAGTATGGAAAATTTCAGGAAAACAAATTTAAAAATTTAATTTCATCTTGCCAAAAGTCTCATCTTTAAAGACAATTAGTTATTCTATGATAATGAATTAATTTTATTTTTTGGGAAACTAAAAGCTAGAAAAAGTCTAGGAATGACTCATCCACTTATTTGAACATAAAATCAAATCTTTATTGCCAAAATGAGGTAAAAATTCTAAAGAGGAATTTCTTTAGTTTTTGCTTTTCTTTTCAGAATATGTTGTTGAATAATTCAAGAATGATGTAATTTTGAGATCTATGTTCTTTTCCTGGGCATGAAGTTCCTTCTGGGAGCAAAATATATGTTAGAGCTTTAAGGGAATTTAGGAGTTATTTAGTCAATTTCTTCACTTTACAGAGGACTAAATGAGGTTCATAGAGTTGTAATAAGCTCAAGGTCTCAAAGATAATTCAAAGTCCATCAGGGACGGCCCAGATCTTCTTGCCAGCTGTGTGACCCAGGGCAAGTCACTAAACCTCAACTGTCCAGCCCTCATCATTCTTCTGCCTTGCAATTTAGTATCGATTCTAAGATAGAAGGTAAGAGTTTTTAAAAAAGTAATACTTTATAATTTAATACTCACATGTCAAATCTAGAATACAGAAAGATAATAAAAATTTTGCAAAACAAATCTCTTACCAAGTTTTCTGAGGAAGAAGTACAGTGATCCTTCTCCACTGTGTAAATTCACTGGAATGGTACACACTTGCTGATGTAAATTCCTGACAGCTAGGCATTCCTGGAAGGCATTCCTAAATGAAGACCACCAAAAAATCAAGACTAGCTTTATATTTATCTTTTCCCCCCTCCACATTAAATTTTCCTCATTTTAGAAATGAAAAAGATCTTATCATTGGAAATGAAACCAATTTGAGGATTAAATGTGATACGTTTTTCTTCTGACAAATGAGTATTTTGGAAACATTCGTTTATAGATATTTAAATGCAATTAAATGAACTAAATTCATACACACTCACCCATATATACACACATAAGGCATTTTAAGGGATTTAGGCTAACATTATTGACTCCTTATTCTAACTTTTGTCCAGTAAAGTCTTAAAATCTTTTTCTCTAACTCCATTATTACCATTTATCCTTGGAAACTTTAGTACTCACATTGACAACTCTTCTAACACTAAAATGTTACTCATCAAACTTCTGTTAACATCATATGAACTCTATCTCAACCAGATAGAATGTTCATTGTATTGTGTATCTTGGTATTACTCTCTCTTCTTTCCTTCCTCCATTCCTACACCTCAAAGGTTTTTTTAATCCTGCTTTTTGTCCTCAGTGTGCCTCCTGCAATATAAATCCAAGACTATTTTCTTATATTATCCTCTTTGTTCTGGCTTCACTTACTTCTCTTCAATCTTGATGCTCCTATCATTGACCCATTCAACAAAGCAACAATATAGAAGATATTCCATCATTAAGCCATTGCTCCTTTGGACATTGCCCTCTTCCTGCCCTTCAATTTTGGATAATTCTTTCATTTGCCTCCTTTGTTCTTAAACTTGAATATTTAAAAACGATGTCAAGAAAGCATAATCCACTCAATTCATGCTGATTTCATTTGGGTTCTCATATTTATGACATTTCTTTTATTTATCTCTTCTTGACTATGAAATACCTTAAAGACATTGGTCTCTCTCCTAAACTCAGGATTCTCCTTTCATACCCCCAAGAATATGGCCCACTTAACTGAAAAGACTGAAGTTAAAAATATTCTCATTCCTGTTTCTTGTTGCACTTCAAAGAATCACCCTTCTATAAGTCTTTCTTTCCAGTTTGAGGTAGCCTTCCTCTTGGCCAAGGTTAATGCTTCCATTTGTGTACTTAGTACTATCTGTTCCCATTACTTTATCTATGTCTTCTCTCTAATTGTTAGTCTTTGCTTATCTTTTGACTTTTTCTTCTACCTTATCCTTCCACAAACCCTGCTACTTTACATGATCTCATAAATATATATATTTTCCCCCCTTCACTGCTAAACTCTAATAAGGTATACTCTATTCTCACTGCTTTTATTTTCTCAGCATCTACTTAAGCTTTTAAAAATTAAAAATTTTTTTTTGGTCAATTATATTGATTTTTGAGTCTATGTTTCCTTTAACTTAGACTGTGAACTCCTTGAGGGCAGAGATTGTAGTTCATCTCTGAATATCTGATTCTTAGCATAGGCCTTATACCAAGAAGATAATTAAAAATTCTTGTTAAAATATTTGATGAAATATTTTATATTTATATGTAAATATATAAATAACTACATAATTTAGTGATATGGACTTCAAGCAGTAAATATCTTGCTGTCTTTTCAGAATGAATTTAATTTTAAATTTTTTATGGGTTAATAAAAAATTTTAAAATGCTATTAAATTTAACCAATAATTTATTGAGTATCAATGGGAGTTAAGTGACTTGTCCAGGGTCATACAGCTAGAGGGCACTTGAGGCCAGATTTGAATCATCAATAGTTTTTAAAGAAAGGACTCAATATAAAGCCTTACCTCCTGTACAAGGTGCCATGTAAGACCATGGTTGGTAGAGTAGTCTAGTTTCACCTGGTTGTCCATATGGGGAGTATATTTCTGGCCACATCCCATCACCAGACTGAACTGTATCATATATGAAGCTCCAATTTGCATAGACTGTGTTTCCACATAACGCATGCTGGACGCAAGTTTAGAGTCTCCCGTAAAACTGAGAAACAGAGAATCTGAATGAGAAACTCAATTGAGAAGTACATCAAAGGTAACATTACAATTGTTGTATTCATAGCTATTTATCTATGAGGTGGTCAACAAATAATGAGATCAAATTGTGTGCTATGAAGTTAGAAAAACATATTGTATATATCAAGTTATTGCTCCTTTTAGCAGTACATCATCTTCATAAGTTCAACTTACTATTTCCAATAAGAGCAAGTAGAAAAAACTTTTTAATAATCTCAATTATTACTTTAATCTCTTAGAAAGGTATGAGTTAGAAATATAAGAATCCACAGAGGGAAAGAGATGCTATATAAATTGGCACTTTACATCAATTTAAGAGATAATGTCATCTATTTTCAGGATAGAATGGAATCATGGTAAGTTGAGTGGGGAGGTGGGATAGACGAGTTAAGAAAGCTTCACAGCTCATTCTGCTCCAGGTATCCTATATAGCTTCATAATTTTGTTTGGAATTTCAAATTTTCAGGCTAGAATAAATACTCATATGCAAGTGTAAATTCAAAATTGAATTTCTCAAGTCTAACACTGCCAAATTCTGATTAATCGCATTGAGCAAAACCCTTAGTATAGATAATAAAAATATTTTTAAAATCACGGTAATATATTTTTCTCAGACACACCTAGCACTGTTAACAGATATTATAAAACAACTTTGGGTAAAACAATGTTGTAGGACAATAGTGCAAAAAGTGCAAAAAAAAAGGATCCCTGCAGCCACATATTGACTTAGACAAACAATGTAACATTATTTCTGTTTTACTTTAAAAATTTTATTTTGTTCACCATTTCCTACTCACATTTTAATCTGGTTCAAGTCTTACTCTGGTGGCCCATTCTTAATATCTCTGTTGCGGGCAATAGTTATTTTCAGCAATAGTGGTACAGATGGAGCATAGGATATTGTGAAGTTAAAACTGAATTATAGCAACTTGCAATTAATCTTTGTAAATACCTGATCCTCTAATGGAGGTTTGCTGCTTATCTTCCTGAGATGAGGTGTGGAGAACTAGAATTCTCACCAAGTTATCCTTGGGAGTCCTAACACCTTGGGCTAACAAACAATGAAATGGAAGTGGGCATAGCTTGCTCCAAGACAAGAAACAAAGAATCCAGTGACAGTTCCATTCACAAAGTCATAAAATTAATTGTTCCATTTAGCCACTTCTCAATATAAAAAAGAAGACAGGAAAAAATGAATTTCTTTTCTCCTTTTACATCTATTTCTCTAAGTTCTAAATCACTTCCTCATTCATTCCTCTATTTCTCTAGGTTCCTCCTAAACCATTAGACTCCGATCATCCACTGCTTCTATACATTGTACTAATACCCAATACTTTTCCATTTTTTTATTCTTCAGAGGGAAATAGATTAAACCTGCCCAATTGTGGACAATAGATTATTGTTTTTGTTTTTAAGAAAACCATGCTCAAACTTATCTGAGAATTATGTGTTCCAAACTGATCTTAAACTTGCAGTTGGAAAGATTCCAGAGAAGGAATGAGTCCTTCTCACTCCTTTTCTATGATCATAGGATCACAAAATTGCTGGAAGTGAGTTTGCCGAATATTTGCATCAAACCCCTCATTTTAAAGAGGGAGTAACTGTTGTCCAGGGAGGTTATGTAATTGTCCAGGTCACACAGGTAATAAACAGAGGAAAAGGAAGAACACTAAATTCTCTGAATCCACAATCTGTGTTCTTATAACTCTACTATAAAATTGTTTGAATGAATATACAACAGAATCATAATGCAGCACTTAAACAGCATTACCCTGTTTCCTGGTATTTGTGTACCATATGAACTTTTTAGCTAATTAAAATTTTGGTCTACAACTGTTTATGTTAGCCTAATACACTAGCATCTGCAAATTTGATAAGTATGTTATGTATATCTCTACCTGTTATTGGCAAAAATATCAAATAGTACAGCGCCAAGCACATATCCTAGGAAGTTCTCTAGAAACTATTTCCCAACCCATTTCGCACCATTAATAACTATTGTTTGGACCGAGCCATTCAGTCAGTTCCAAATTCACAGTAGTTTACTATTATCCATCCCACATGTCTTCATCTTGAAGGCACAAACAGCATAAGAGACTTTATCAAGCACTTTGGTATTCCTTAGCATTCCCTTGATCTAATAGCCTAGTAACCTTGTAAAAAAAAAAAAAGAAAATGAGATTAGTCTGGCAGGACCCATTCTTAAACCACACTGGGTCTTTGTAATCACTGTTTCCATTTTTAAAGACTTGGTAGCCATCCTCATAAGAATGTATTACATGATTTTCTTAGGAATAAAAATCATATTCATTGATTTATGGTTTACAGGTTCCCTTCCTTTCCACCTTTTAAAAATAAAGACAACATTTGCCTTTCACCAGTCCAACAACATGCCTCCTATTCTCCCATCATCTTTCAAGTGTCTTTCACTGAACGAAACTAAAGATTTTCATTGAATGAGGGGCATAGATAGGTGTTGATCCGCCCTGTTAGAGGGGCCAATCACTTCAATAAGATAGAAAATTCAATGTAGTCTTGTTTTCATTAGGTAGTTACTTTCAAATAAAGAATTTCCTAGATAAAGAAATAACATTCTTCTCTACTCAAAGGCCATTCATAGTTCAAATTCAGCATACATAATTTATTTAATGAAGCAAAAATGTCCTTTTTTGGAATGTCCTGATGTTTATACTTAGTTGGTGTTATTGGGAAAATTCCACAGTTTCTGATTCTTTCATGTTGTAAGCCTCTCCTTGTTACTGATTGAGATAGGTCATATTTTGATAGGCAAAATAAAAGTTTCCCTTCTCCACAGTCACAGATACGGAGGGGAAGAGACAGGAAACTTAATTAACTTGGAATCAGGAGGCTGAGAGACCTTAAAAAAAGTTTTTAGAACTACATTTAGAACTACAAGAGGGACACCAAAAAAGGAAGAATAATATTATAATATTGTATTATTATTGTAATAATATTCTTCTCCCTTGCTGTCATGAGGCTTAATGAATTAATCATAGTGTGACTTTCTTCTTTATTATGGGGAGAGGTTAGCAATGTATCTTATTTGACGTGAATGAAATAAACATCTGGTTTTAAGCAGCTGAAACATTTTAGGTATCAGGTTCTGAGGTATAGCCTTTAAAAGACATCAAATGGGAACTACCTGTTCTGTCCACTCCACCAGGATGCCACCATCCCAACAAACAAAAACAAAACTACAAACCTCTTGTGGTTATGTGAAAAATGGAGAAAGACAAGCACCTAATGGGGAAATGTTTAGAACCACATGCGTCCCTTGAAAACAAATCCATAGGGCACAGTGGAAAGAGAGCCAGATCTATAGATGGGAGATTCTGGTTTCAAAACTAACCTCAGGTACTTTCCTGGCTGTCTGACCCTGGGCAAGGCACTTAACCTCTATAGTCTAATCCTTACCACTCTTCTGCCACATCATGGAAGAGATGAAAAACAAAACAAAGTCATATAAAACTGCCACTGTACTCAGATGGGGAACACTTCTTGTCAACTGATCCTTTATCTTAGCCTACTCCATTAAAAGATATGTATTTCAGGTAAAGTCTCATTACCTTAGAGAAAAGTTCTAATGAATTCATTAATCTCAATGAATTCTAAAATATGAAATTACTAACAGAGAGAAGAAAATTTCCAAGGATCATTGATTAGAGCCAGAAGGAATATCAGAGTTCGGATGGTGAAAAGCTTTCTCTTTACAGGTAAGGGAACTGGTCCATAAAGATTATGCAGCTTGGTCAAGGTCACACCAGTAGTTCATGGTGAAAATGGGATTCAAATCCATGTCCTCTGATTCCAAATTCAATATTCCTCCTTCACCAACCTGCCTCTCTATTTTCTGTCAGTCTAAATTCACAACATTTTCTTCTCTACAGTTGTGAAGAAAACTTTCATAGATGTGTGAAGATGTTTCCAGGAAAACAAAACACTACACCATGTTCAGTTTGCTTCATGTCCCCCAGGAGCCAAGCTTACCTTAGACATTCCAGTGTAGGGCTGTTGATGAAAGTACTCCTCTGTCATATTTTATTCCCTGCTCTGCTATCCCCTCATTTAGTTTATACATGGTGCTTCATTAGTATGCAGACCTTCTATGGGACTTCAAATGAATGCTGGATTTTTACCAAACTGATATTTTTTCAGGAGATAAGGACACTGGGATAAGTGTAAACTTTTTGCTGACAAGTTTTCTCTTCAGTTTCCATTTTCTCATTTGCACCCATTTTGACTAATCTGGTATCCAGTAATATCACTTGTATCTGTCTTTACAACTTTATTATAGGTTTCTTTGAAATTTGAATGTTTGGCCATTTAATTGCTTTATATTATTCCACTGCCACAAGTTATTGCTGGACATTTAGATTGCTTCCAGATTGACCTGGGCAAGTCACTTAACCCCTCAATTCCTAGTCTTTATCATTCTTCTACCTTGGAACCAATACTTAGTACTGATTCTATGATGGAAGGTCAAGGAAATGTTTCCAAATTTGTTTTTTTTGCAAGTGAATATAATGTTACCTCAATAAATCTTTGAACATATTTTTTGGTGTTAATAATGTTGTTTTGGTATATTTCTATGAGGAAAAATTAGTAGCTGAATGACAAAAGGAATGACACTTCTGATGAAGATCTGTAGGAGAGGCAGGAATGATGGTATAATGCAAAGAATCTTGGCTTGGGATTCTAAGGAGACAGGCTTAACTCTTGCCTCTCAGGTTTTTTCTGTGATTTTGAACAATATAGTTAAGGTTTCGGAACCTAGTTTGCACTGGTTAATAAAATGAGGGTGTTAGATTAGATAGCCTCTGAGATCCCTTCAAAATCTCAAGCTATCACCCAATGAAACTGAAAAAGTGTTTTTATATTTTATGTATTGAAATAAATTATTTGAACTATAAATGATTATTAATTAGATATAGCTATTTATATTGCTGGCGTGGGGCTAGCAACCCCACCCTGTAAAAAAAAAAAACTACATCTGCTAAAGAAACTGCAACCTAAAGTAGGGGCAGCTGGGCTAGCTCAGTGGATTGAGAGCCAGTCTAGAGATGGTTCAAATCCGGACTCAGACACTCCCCAGCTGGGTGACCCTGAGCGACCCATTGCTTACTGGTTGTGGCCCTATGCTCCTAGAATGGAGTCCCAGGATAAAAAAAAAACTTATATTGCTATTTAATGTTATTTCTAGTAATAGTTAATAAAAATTTTTTATTGCACCCAACGTTTCCATCACCAGATTATTCTGTAGTTTCATAGAATAGGTCTTATAAAGTATGTTACCTCAACATATGTATTGCTTCAAGGAAATTTGGAATTTTTTCACGACACATTTCTTCATGCATTTTGCTCACTACTCCTTTGGAAAGACTTTTTATAGTTCCTAGGTGATTCTGCTGTTTTCCCCCCTCTACTTCTTTCACAAAAGATTTAAAAGGCGAATACAGCATCTGTATTACTTTGGAGTATTACTTTTATGCATATCCTTCAGGACTTGAAAAACTAAGAGCTTTTAATGTACTTTTCTATCTGTTCCCGTTTCCTCCCTTTATCTTTAATCTTTGGGCATATGGGCTATTCTCTTTAGATTCTTTATTCTTGATTTTATACCAGAAAAAAAATCTAGAAACTTGGACTCAAACTTCCCTAATCTGATATTGAAACTTAATTCTCCTTAACTTTTCCTCCTACAAAAACTTAGATAATAAATTACTTCCCTGCTCTGTTTACTCAACTACTATTATAGATCTCATCCAAGACCCTTCCTACTATTTCACATTTGCTGATAAGAGTAGCCCCCTTACTATTAAAATAAAAAATAAATCCCATACTATGGCTCTCTTAGAATCTTATCTCAACCTTTTACAATTTCTAGCTTTCTTGTCTGATCTGCCCAGATCTCATCCACTATTTTGCAATTGCTAATAAGGAATGACTAGCATTCCATAATTAAAATAATACATATTATTGTCATTCTTATTTCCATAGCTTAGAATCTCTGACTTTTCAAGGCTCAGTTATCATGTCACCTTCTATTGGAGCCTTTCCTGATCCACTCAGCCATTAAAACTACTCTCCCTAAATCACTTAATCACTTTGTATCTATTTTATTCTCCTCTTCCCCCCCCCCTCTCTCCGTCTCTCTTCCTGTCTGTCTTTCTTTCTCTCTGTCTCTCTGTCTCTCTCTGTCCTTCTCTCCCTCCTTTTCTCTCCTGATAGATTATAAAAGGTAAAGGCCTCTAACTTTGTAAATTAAGACCTGGCACATAAGAAGTACTTAAAGGCAAATTAAACTTGTAGACTATTCAAGCTTATATCTAAGTTTTTATTGTAGACAGAAATATATCATTCGGATACCTTTTGAGGAGAAAAATCAAGGAAAAAAAGAAGCTGAGAATCTGGGAGACATCAAAAAGATGGCGATTAACCTGATAGAAATAAGGAAGTTCAAAAGAGGGATGGGTTTTTGAAAAACAATGATAAGATTTAAATACTACAATCCATCCTTATCTTCTCATTCTGTGTAGCTCATTTTGCCTCAATGAAAATAAAAAGTGATGTCCCACAAACCCTGTCAAGTAGCAGTACACAATCAAAAGAACAAAGAAACAATAACTGGCTGATTAGAATGGGGCTACCTTTCATATATAGATGTATGAGTTGCTCAAATTCACAATTATGAGAGAACTTCTCACATAAATCCTTAGACATAACCTTGGTCCTTTGTTGGGGGTGGGGTGGGGTGGGTGGCCTCTGAATAGCAAACAGAAGTGATTCAGTTCCCCAGTCACACAGGACTAGGTTCAAATAGTGCTCAATTTCCACTCTTACTGCATTCCTTAGAGTCTGGGAAGAAAAGGGCAAAAATTTATCTAAAATTGTTCCAGGATATTTAACATATAATTAACATCCCATTTACATTGAAGATAGCTCCCCCAAGTGGGCCAATGGGTAAAGCCAAGTAGACCAAAGTGGACCATGGGTCAAGTGACATCAATTCTCTGGAGACACAGGGCAATAACTGCCTAAACAAATGACCCTTTTAGGAAAGCATTCTTGAAAACCCCTATCTACCCTTTTATTCTCTCTCACTCTCAACCTTTATTTACCACACTTCTTGATTTTACCTTAATTTTTTTACTAACTATACTACTATAGTTACTATATTCTCTCATAATAAAGCTTATTTCCTTAAAATGGAGAAGATTTGAGCCATCAATCAATTCTTTGGATGAGACCCAATAAACACTGCCCACATCAAAAAGGAAGGAGCAGTTATTAGTCACTCCCTAAGACCCAGCTTCTTATAACCAGGTAACCCTAAGAGAGGCAGGATATACATGTGTGGGAGATTTTGCCCATGGAGAACTGATGCAGGAACTCCAAGATAGGTACAAATAAAATCACCCTGTAGGATTGACACTTAGAATAAAATGTGGAAGTTAAAAGCTTGCATATCCCCAAGAGATCGGCAACAAGGTATAGTTTCTTTTAAGGAATGATGGAGGTGGTATGGTTGCCATAGTTTACTGTCACATTGGTGAGATTCTGATTTCTTTTATTGGTTATCTATTGTGGTCTTGGCTTTTAGAGAATAATGAGCTAGAGTACTAGACTGTCTCTAATACGATGAAATTCAATAGGCATAAAGACAAAGTCTTATATTTAAGTATGCAGAAACCAGTTTCATAGATGATCTGCAGACTTTAGTGGACTTCAAGGTCATTTTGAGACATAAATATAATGTGGCAGGCAAAAAGTTAAATGATTTTCCTGTATTAAGAGGAAGTAGAAGAGTAGTAATAGTCCCACTGTACTCTGACCTCCTAAGATCTCATCTAGAATATTTTGTTCAGTTCTGGGTACCACAGTATAAGAAGGACATTGATAAACTTCATATGTGTCAATGGAAAGACAATAGGACCAAGGAAAGGTCTTCAGTTCATATTATATGATGATCAATTGAAGTAACTGGAGGTGTTTAATCTAGAGAACAGAAGATTCAGGGGAAATAAAATAGCTATCTTCAAGTGTTATCAGTGTTGTCATATTGAAGAGGGATTGGATTTGTTCTATTTAATCCTCATGGACAGAACTAGGAGTTATGGGTGGAATCTTCCTTGTTTGGTTATGTACAATTCTTTGTGATTCCATTTGGATTTTCTTGGTAAAGATACTGGAATACTTTGCCATTTCTTTTTCCACTCATTTTACAGATGAGGAAACTGAGGCAAGGAGGGGTCAGTTACTTTCCCTGTCACAAAGCTGCTAAGTGCCTGAGGCCAGATTTGAACTTCAGCAGATAAATCTACCTGACTACACTTGACATTGTACTACCTAGCTGTCTGTGAGTGAAATGAATAAAGAGTTCAATACAGGCTTGATATCAAGAATACTTTTCTAACAATTAGAGCTTGTCCAAAAATACTAGGGGCTACTTTGGAAGTCTTCTGGCAGAGACTAAATGACCATTTGTCAGGTATGATAAATTGGAGATTCTTTTTTGTGTACAGGTTGTTCTAGATGACTGTTGGGCTTCTTTCCAACTCTCAAATTCAGTAATGCTGTGAGTCTTGAGTAAATTTACTTCCTTTTAGTATTTAGGGAATTTGTAATATATTGAGTCTTATTTAATTATGTAGCAGCTCATAGAACTGACATTTGCCATCGTCATGCCTCTTCTTTCTTTTAAATTAACATCTTTTTATTTTCCTTCTACTTTTAGAAGTTTTAATACAGATAAACTCAAATATCTTCTAGCAGGTAATATCCTCAGGAGTGGTAAATACATTTCCCAAATATTAATAGCTATAAAAGATGAATAGAAGGGTAAGTTTCAATACATCAAATTCTTTTTCTGATGTTTATTCTAAATTATAGATCAGTAGATGTGGGAGAGTATCTTGCTCTTTGACATTTTCTCTGTGCCTGAACTGTGCACATTGACATGAGTCAAGAAATTGATTTCTCCTGCCTAGCTGGTAAATTTTATAGGAATAATAGTCATTATTATTGAATAATGAATAGTCATTAGTCTAGAGATATGTGATTTCTAATTATTTTTGTAATTCAGCATATCTCATAATTTTCAAGGTAGACTTTTCTACCCTAATTTTGTTTGCTACCTTTACTATATTTGACTATATATGCATATTGCCATACATTGTAAATCTCTGTATCATTTCTCTTGAAACCCATTCCTCTTTTGAACTTTATTATTTCTATCAAATCCATCACCATCCTTTGAATCTCTCAGATTCTCAACATATTTTTCTTTGACTTATCTCTTCAAAATATATCTGACATATTTCTGTCCATATTAGAAACTCAAATATAAAATTGAATTTATGTGTGTGTATCTGTGTGTGTGTGTGTGTGTTTTACTGGATCTGTGATTACATCAGTGTAGGGAGATCCTGGTGAGGAAATTACATTACCAGAGCATATCAACACCTTCTCTAAAACATCTTTTGAGTGTTGCCAGTGGGAGTACTGATATGGTAAACTTCCATGGGTTGCAAATTGAGTATGAATCAGAAGCAAACCTTGAGCCAAGGTCACCCTAACTCCAAGGCAAATTGTCTATTCTATGACATCTGAATACTTTCTCAACTGCAATACTGGAATTATGACATTATCATTTTCTTACTCTCCACATGATTTCTTAATTCCCTATGTAAATGCTTCCTTGTTTTCACAGAACTCCCTGAATTGAAAGCATTCAACTGGTGAATGCTTTGTATCTAATAAACCCCTGATTGTATATTGTCTTCTTCTAGATATATCTCTGAAGCTATCCTCCTTAAACTTTACCTTCCCCTCCCCAACCCTAAACCAATTCTCTCCCTTCCTTATTCTGGCCATCATCCAAGTAGCTCTGTGGAACTCTGACCCAACAACTTCACAACATCTTTTCCCTTCCTCAGGGAGGGCTATGCACACGCCAACTTACTCCATTTTCCTGTCTTTCATCACTTACACCAAATTTCACCTCAGTCTGTTTCTCATATGTGTGTAATTATCTTTAATCTCCCCTTTTTCCTAGTCTCTTTTAAAAATCTTGCTCAATTGCCTTAGAAAAATCTTTCTTTTTTGCCTTCCTCCACACTCCTTTTTTACTTAAAATATACCCTTAATTATGACTCATATGTGCAAGAATAGTGATATATCTATATGAGGGAAAAAGGAAAAATATCAAGAAAATTAGATTAAAAAACCCAGTGCTCTCAACCAAAGTGCCTCCAGATTTCCTTCAAAACCAAGCTGTTCTCTATCTTCTCAAATTAAATCTATTTTCCCAAGTATTCAAAATATGATTTTGAAACCATTATTTATCATTCAGTGCTATTGATTTTGTTTTGTTAACAGTTAGTATTGGAACAGTACTGTCTTTATTCTTTCCATTGTATATATGCATTACTTTTGTTACATCAGACATTAAATAAGTTTTTGAGGGTCTGGAAATCTAAATACCACTTAAACACTGTTTTAGATGACAATTTCTTCTAAGTTCCCTACAACTGACTTTCAAATGGCATTCCGAAAAACTTGTTTGTTTGTACTGAGAAAGGGGACAAATGTTCAGAACTGGGGGACATAATGTAAAAACAAAGATTTCCTCTTAAGCACTTAATTATATAGGGGTGTGTGTGTGTGTACACACACACAAATGTGCTTCCTAGTGAAATATTTATATTGTTCTTTAAAATCTAAGGAATACGATCCCATCTCAGGGAATACCACTTGAGTAAAATAACTGTTGGTTGTCTTTCTATCACAGAAGAAGACAAGTTTGATTTTGATGATGAATTTGGTTTTAAAATTACTTTGGAGCAGTAAAATAGATACCATGTTTTACACTCTTCAATTAACCTAGTGATACATTTTCCAGGATCTCCTTATTTCCACCAATAATAGATAATCATATTTAAAATGCAATTAGAACCTTCCTTCTGCAGAAGCCCTGATTCTAAACTCTCAAATACTGAATTATCTGAGAATATGATTCTTATTTGTAGTATATCAGGGTTATTTTGATCTATTTTTGTTTTTAAACTTAAATAAACTCCAAAGGAAATAATTAATTTCATAATATTGTGTTTAAAATGTGTATGCGAAAGGTTATCAAGAAAGTTATTTTCAGCTTAAAGCTGATATAGATCCTGATTTATGGATTCTCAGTATGAAATGGAAGCATCACAGACAATTATAAGCAATTCTTTCCTCTGCTGAAAAAGTGCTCTATGATGACAAGCTGTAGGGTGATTTATAGCATATTGACTATAGTTCTCCTAATGAAAAAGCAATTGTCTAAGTTTTCCCTGGGGAACACTCTCAGTGCCTTAGCAATCCATGCTCATGGAAAATCATGTGTTAGAAAATGAGAACCAAATGAACTCACAGCTGGGAAAAGCCAACAATAATTAATTTAACACCAACCATTTGTACAGATCTTGTGGAACTTAAAAAATTTCCCTTGAGAGAAACAAGGTCAATGAAGGGTATAGTTCACATCTTAGAATGTGTTCTAAAGAATGTTTACATAATAAGATAATATATGCTAATGGTTTTCTATCAAGAAATAGATAGGCTTGTTTTTTATCAATAGGCGGTTATGCCTGACACATGGAATTTGTGATTCCAAAATGGCAATTTTATTTTGAATACTGTTAACAAGTGTTTCTGAAAAAGTACTGCTGAAGTTGTATGGTGACATTGGAAAAAAGGCCCTAGATGATATATTAGTCAGTAACAGCAGAGGAAACAAAATATCATTAAAGGGGTTTTTATTCTAACTCACTGGCTAAGAAAATGTGAACAGTTTGAGATCTACCATGTTGTTTCAGTTTAATGAGCAGTGAACACTTTTCTTGTCCTTATTAAAGTGGTTAATGTGTTTCTATGTCCTCATTATCACTGCCTGAACATACTCTCTGTTATTTGCAGAACCAAGTCAACTTCCTTTAGTTTCAGAGATGATCAGAAAGTCAAATCAGATTGCTCGAATGTACTTGTTAATAAAACTCCTATGGCGCTGTTCGAGGTACCCATGGGGATTGTACAATTATTTATATTTCCTTATGTTTTTCTATAATTACTATGATTGTACTTTCGGAGAGTAAATGTAAATGTACCAATTAAAGCGGCAGTAGGTTAAAAATATTCATCAGTCTTGTATGAAAGGATATTGTTCTTAGGGTTTTGATCAAAGCACAGAAATTAAATTGCTCTTATCACACATTCAACCCATGTCAAATTGACACACTCAGCAAGTTCAGAATTTACTTCAGCAGATGTTAACCATTTCAAAAAAAATAAATGACTTCATTTAGTACTTGAATTTATGACACAGTCTCATTGTTATATTACAAAGTGCTAAAACAACTATGGTACAACCTTAAGAATTTCACTTTGGAGCTTATAGGTGCACAACTAAACTGAATTCACTTTGTAAAAAATTCTAATAAAATATAAAACTCCAAGGAAACAGTATTTTGTTTATACTGGTATCCCCTCATTTATTTCCATTCATTTTCTTTCCTGTCCTAAGAAGACTTTAAAAATGATACACTGAAGCTAGCTTAGAAAGATTTTCGACTGACAGAGCATATAATATGACCTTTTAATGTTTTTCATAGAGATCTTTCATTGTGTCTAGGTTGAAAGAGCTCATAGTGAAAGTGATCAGCTGTACTTTCATTTCCATTAGTAGTAATTTTGAAGCAAAAATTTTATCCTGCTGTGGGTGGGAAATCACTGTACATGCACAATTCCATCAAAGGTAATTCTCTGTGCAGTGGAGTATAAAATTTACCTCTAATTATGATTAGGTCATTGATTGAACATTTAGTGATATGCACTCTGGAGACAATTACAAGGAATAACAACCAAAGAGATTCATCTGGAGAAATCAAATAGGACTGCTTTGGACTCAGTAGTAAAATAAGTAAAATAATCTCAGAACCATATTCTCTAATTATATGTAAGGAGTCAAAGAGCTGGAAGAATCCATCTTCCTCCTTCCAAGTGAAATGACACTCGAATCATTTTACTCAAAAATTTCCAAACAACATTAAGTCCAATTTTATATAAATTTTCACCAACAGAAACCTTCCCGTTGCATCTTTTAGTTGCTTAAGATTGACTGTTTAAATGTGATAAAGAGTTTATATTCTTACCAAAGAGTCCAGTCATGGCCACAATAGGGCTGAACATTTCCCAGGTAGAATCCAAGAGATTGAGTGACTTCCACTAAATTAGTGAAGTCAAGACTAATGCTGTTGAAAAGTATTGAAGTCATGATGATCTCATCAATGGCCCATACATCTTCTCCTTGGGAAGAGTGATATGGCTGCCACCATCTGAACTGAATTCCAAACTGTTGTGCATCTGCTGGCAATTCCACAGAAATAATTCTGTAGGGAGTGGGATTTTAGGATGGGAAGGGAGAAGAAAAAACATATTCAAGAGATTTCAGTAATCTAAAAATACCATATCTATTTCACATTATTATTTGATTGAAAGGAATATAATGTATTAAGCAGTATTTTTTGCTGTTTATTGCCAATAGACCAATAAAATTCTCTTATTCTGCATTATCTCCTCTACTACCAAACAAAAAGCATCCTAACATCTGTGTAAGCTATAGGAAAGCAGGGAAAGTATCTCATTTATTTTCGTATCTTCTATAAGGCAATAGACATTCTTAGAAATCAAACTTGAGATTTCCATGGTGTAGGCAACCCAAATGAATTTTTTTCTATGAAATTGGTACCAGATCTGCACGTTGAAGTCTTGGGTACTTGCCTGAGCTACTGTGAAGTTATGTGATCTATCTAAGGCCACACAGTGAACATGTATTAGAAACAGGATTTCCTTAATCTCAGGACAGGAAACTACCACATGACACTATCTCCTTTGGTACCTATATTGTTCTTGTTCAGTTGTGTCCAATTTTCAATGAACCCATTTGGGGTTTCCTTGGCAAAGATACTGGAGTGGTTTGCCATTTCCTTCTCCAGCTCATTTTGCAGATAAGGAACTGAGGCAAACAGGGTTCAGTGACTTGTCCAGGGTCACATAGCTAATAAGTGTCTGAGGCCAGATTTGAACTTAGAAAGATGAATTTTCAGGTGTGGTACTTTCTATCCACTATGCCACCTACCTATAGTTGGTGCTTAATACATATTTGTTAAATTGAATGGAATTAAATCACCATTATTGAATTAAACCTCTGTGTTCACCCATCAGTGCTGACAAAATCTAAGACTAAAGCCTCAGCCTTCCAGAGTGAGGAGGCATCATATTGTCTTGGTAGAGTAACATGAGTTTCACGTTTCACACATAATTTTGTGCTTGTGGAACTGTCAACTTCCTCAGTCCCAAGAGTTTAGCACTGCATGCCAAGGTCACTTGATCTGTCATGGCGGCTATGACAACAAACCTGTACCTGACAAACAGTAAGGAAAATTAAGAATAATATCTAATTTCCAGGAGCAATTATTGTATACAGCAGCAGGGACCATACATTAATTGCCACTGCAATGACATCTGCTTGAAAGCTCCATAAATCACAGTTCCATGCTGCTCACATATATTCACAAGGTGAGATGTGAAGCAAATGGCAAGTGGTACATTTGTCTCCATCAGTGTACAATTAAATACCAGGAGAGGCATTTCAGTAAATGCACACTGAAGTGAGGGGATTTTTTTCCTTGTGTTGTAAAGGAAAAAAACCCCCCATAAAATAAAGTGACATGTTAGATGACCCAGAAGCAGCTTATTACAATTATTCTGAAAAGGAGGTTTCAGATTTTCTGGTTGGAATGAGGAACTGAACTATTTAAATTTAGTCATATTCATATTAAATAAAATTATATGCTTAGTTACCACTAAGCAGTTGAAATCATATGAATATTTTAGACAGAAATAAAAAACTAACGAAAATGTTTATATATTAACAGGATAAAAATAAAATAACTCTTGATTTTCATTAACAGAAACAACAATTAATAGATCATTTACAAGTTATTGGCATCTGATATTATATAATATTTAGAAAATTCTACCAAGAAAGCAAATAAAAAAGAAAAATGAGAAATCTAGAAATTAAAAGAATGAACTAGAATAATAGCTACTTGATTCTAAATTTCCTTTCACTAATATTCAAAATGAATTGAAAGAAATTTATTTTTTAATTTAAAAAATGAAGCTTCAATTTTTTAAAATTTGGACCAGAATCATGATTTTATTGGTATTGGGAACTTTCATTGAGGAAAAACTCTCTATTAATACAGATTGACCTCTACAACTTAGTCTTAGGGAATTATTGCTTTTCACACACTAGCATATTTGTCATATGTAAGACTTGAATTCAGGCTTTCCTGATTACCAAGCCAGAACTCTATGCACTATGATTTCTCATGCTTTCTATAAGAGCTTAAATTTTTTTTTGGCAAAAAAGATGTTTTGTTTTACACTTCAAGATATTTTTCATATCTTTTTATTTCAAAGAGAATAAAAGTTTATTTGTATTTCTGACAATAATAGCCCAAGCAAAGGCTCAAATGTGAGAAGGTATGAGAAATATTTGCTGATCTGACAGAGATTATATGAGGAAAGTAACCTAACTTCTCTGAGCTTGTTTCCTCATTGTAAAATGAGGATAATAATAGCTTCTAACTCTCAAGGTTGTTTTGAGGGTAAATTGAGATAATAGATGTAAAGTGCATTGTATATTTTAAATCACTATATAAATGTGAGCAATTAATATCAAAAGAATCCAAATTGCAAAATATTATGTAATGATTTGGTGCTGGTAGGTGCTGGTTAGAGTGACTAGTCTAGATTCAGGAAGCCTAATCTTCCTGAGGTCAAATTTGGTCTTGGATATTTACTAGCTATATGATCTTGGACAAGTCACTTAACCCTCTTTGCTTCAGCTCAAATGATCTGGAGAAGGAAGTAGAAAATTACTTCGGTGTTTTTTTTTTTTTTTTTTTTTTTTTTTTTTTTTTTTTTGCAAAGAGTCAGCCACAACTGAAAAACAATAGCATGGAGTGATTTGGTTATGCAGTACTGGATGCACAGATTAGAATTTTAAGAAATTAAAGACCTCTCATTTCATCAATAAGGAAACAGACTAGGGAACTGAGTTGAATCATTGAAAGTCACATAGTGGAAGAACTGCCTTTTAACTCTCAGTTCACTGCTTTTTCTGGTACCCTAACCATAGTGAAGTAGAGGGATGGAAAGTCATATCTGTAGTAAAAAGGGGTTTCAATGACCAGGAAATACCTAATCATACCTGAAAACGGCCAGGGAAGAGGATAGATTAAAGATACATGAGATGAAATAAATGATTAAGCAAGGTTTCAGAGCATATAAGAGAGACTTCTGATACAGGAATGAAAGAAAGTTGAGTAGAGATCAAGAGAATATTGAAAAGATGATAGAGCTAAGTTGAGGTAGTATAGATTGGATGGCATCGACCTTTTCTGCAGAGCAGGTTAAAAGATCTGGTGAAAGCATCACTAAAGTAGCATTAGGCTTGATGAAGGTGGAAAAGATTTGACTAGCTACTACGGAATGTGCTAGAGAATCAGTAAAAGGACTTTTGTGCAACAAGGATGTTCCACCCGAAGTTAAACCACCACATGAACTTAAATTAAACTCATCTGGCAGTTTTATGACTTTGGCTAGTAGTTCAGTGGCCTTAGGACGAAAGTGGAGAAAACTCTGAGGCTTACATGAGATTCGGGATTAGTAGGCTATGAGTAGTTCAAGACTAGATAAAATTCAAGACTTGAAAGTCTCTCCCAAGTCTAAATTGCATGATCAGTAAGGTAAAGGAATATATTTTTAGTGTAGAATTAAGAAGTATAAAGTAAGGTGAAGGCAATTTATATTTTCCCTTTTCACTGAGAACCTTACCTCATACTTTACTGAGAAAAAGGAGGCCATCCCTGATGAGCTCACTCTTTTCAATCTATATTTCAAATTCTTTACATGCCACTACTTCAATTTCTTCCCCCACCCAACTTTTTTCTAGTCTTTGAGGAAGAGATGGTTCCTCTCGCCAAAGCCAACCCCTCTCTTTATGCCTGTGTTCCCATTCTTTCCAATAATTTGTTCCTTTGATCATCTCTGCCACTCACTGATGTCCAGCTTCTCTACACTAGTCTCTATCACTACCTCTTCAAATATGTCTAGGTCTTCCTCATCTTTAGAAAACTTTCACTTCACTCTTCACTCTACCATCCTTTTAGGTAATCATCTTTTATTTCTCCAGTCTTTCATAGCCAAATGTTTTTTAAAGCTGTCTAAATTCCTTACTTCCTAATTGTTTCTTGACCATTTGCAATATGAATTTCTCTTGCCTCAACTCAACTGAAATTGTGCTCTCCAAAATCAGCAATGATATTTTCATTGCTGAATTCATTGGCATTTTAAAATCTTCATTCTTTTTGAACTTCACACAGTGTTTGGCACTGCTTTTTACCTCTTCTTCCTGAATACTCTCTCCTTTTTGAATTTTCATGTTTTTCTCTTTTCTGATGTTCTTCCTACTATGAAACTATTCCTCTGATTCTACATGCAGGATCGTTATTTATGCATCTTAGGTAAGACCAGGAGTCTGCCATGAGTCCTTTTCTCTCCCTATAACTTTCCCTAAGTGATCTCACCAAGTCCCATGAATGCAATTAACATTTTTATGACAAATGCTCTGAAAAAGGTATACATCTAGCTCTCATCACCTTTCTGAATTTCAGGCCCACATCACAATTGTTTGCTAAGCATCTAAAAGGGTAGTCCCATAATATTACAAACTCAATATGTACAAAATAGAAGAGATATCTTCCTCATTAAGGCACTATCATCTATATAATCACCAAGTTTCATAACCTTGGAGTCATTCTTTACTTATTATTCTCACACATTTCATATCCAATCAATTGTCAAGCCCTACTGATTCTACCATCATACCATCTCTAGTACTGTTTCTCTATCATTTTGAAATCAGTCCAGTTCAGGACCTCATCTTCTTTCACCCAGCTAATTGCAATAGTTTCCTAATTAGTCTATCTATCTTCAGGCTTTCTCCTTTCCAATTCTTCCATCAAATAACTGCCAAACTGATACTCCTGAAACCTGGATCTGACTGTGTCACTCTCCTACTTAAGAAGTTCTGATGACTCCCTATTACATCTGGGAGAAAACATGAACTGAATTTCTCTGAGTGGGGCAGATTATGTATGTAGTTATTAGTAATTGTTCCTTATAACTTTTGGTGGAAACTGACTTCCATTTCCAAGATACTGTATAATAAGTAGGTCAAACAATAGAATTATGTCGAAAAAGCTAAATTGAAATTACCAAAGAAAACTTAAAGGAAATTCACACCTAACAAAACTTCAAAAGGCTCAGCATCTCTACAGATTTAATGTTTTGCATTTATTAAATTACCAATTAGTCTCTAAAACATAACAATCAGCTTGAATCAAAAGAATAACTTAAAGCTATAAGTTATTTATTTTAAGATCTAGTTTCAGATATTACTTTTTATAAAAATTCTGGCAAATACACTTCTTTAATTTATTTTATGAATCAGAAAGAATAGATGAGTGGATGGGAAATTAGTTGTGAGCAACAGTCATAAACCAATCAGCATACCTAATTTATGGAGTATACTTTATTTCCAAACAAATGAACACCATCACAGTAAGCAACAATATAGCTTCTACATCAATTATAGTAATTATTATTGAAAAGAGTCCATTAAGTGGCTAAAAGCATCAAGATATTTTTAACTCTGCTAGTTGAAATTTAAACAACATGCACTATTTATTAAAGACATTGTAAATTACTGCAATGTGTAGATCACATGTTAAATTATATATTCTAGAGTAATGCATTGTAGCTTTCATGATATTTATTTGCAAGAGAAAGCATGAGTGCTTGCTGGCTGAAGTGGGGGAAGAATTCTAATAGAATTCAGTTTAAAGAGAATTTTCTTTCTAATGTTATCACATATTATTGTGTATTATTTTTAACTTGCTGGGAAGTAATTTCTATGGTCTTAATCTTTCTAGCTATGTACATACTTAATATTAAAAAATGGCATGATGGTTTTCTCAGAAGAAAAATGTTGCTGTCAAATGACAGGCAAGGATAAATTTATTTTTGCAGTAGAACATTAAATGTGTAATTATTTTTCATATCATCAAAGATTAATTAAATATCTAGATATAGACTACAGAATTTTGTAATGTAGTTATCCATTTGTGTCACGAAAACATAAGTGTATGTTGACAATATGTAGGAATGACACTGTATTTTTATCAACATTAATGCAACTATATTTATTCTTTTTCTAAATTCCCAACATATCATAGATATGCTATGATAAATATTTTTTTATGAACTAGGTGTTACTGCCAAAAAACAATGGTGAATTTAATTCTGTACTTACTGGTAACATAGATTCAATTTTTTTTTCGTTTCGAAGAGTCTACTCTTCTATACTCTACTATAATGGATCTACTGGATCCATTATATTTTGAAATCTACTAAATTACATATATATATGTATACATTTATAAATTCAGAACATAACACCTTTTGATATGCATAAACAGGATTTATTGCATTTGTAAAAGCTATGTTAGGTAAAACTTTAAAGTAGAGTCACTTTGCTTCTAAGCTATTCTGTTTCTGTTTTTTCCTTATGCTTTCTCTATATTTATCAGCATCCTTCTCAGAGAATTAGTATAGTTCTTTCCTAGAAAAGTTGTTTTGGGAAAGGATCTCTGGTCACTTATTCACTAATGTGAATTAACCCACAGTGTTACCTCTCTTAATGGTTTTGGAATGTTTTTGAATTTCTAAGTTGGGAATGAAGACTTTGTTTCATGTTAAGTGAATTTCAGGTCTTTGTGAACAAGTTGGTGAAATATTTTTTGAGCAGTAAATAAATGCTCCCTAATATCTCAGAAATCACTTCTGTACAGGCATGCACAGTCATATTACAAGGAAATTTTACATCTAAGAATTATAACAAGAGATCTAAAATGTTTAAATAAATGTTCTCTCCAACAAGTTTTTAGTGATTAAAAACTGGAGTGCTATGGCCACCTTTTTCTTCACTGATACCAGATAAATAAACCCTGGAAACATTTATCTGAGTCTACCAAACTTCCACTGGCAAAATTCCATTATATAAAAGAATATAATACATAAAAATAACAACCATAGAATCAATAATGTTGCCTGGTCTAAGATTATTCAGGAATTGTCATTTTGTTGGCAAATATTTGTCAATGAAATTAGTACTTCAGTTCTATATTTGAAAGTTCCATTTTCTCAATTTTAGGTGTAAAAGAAAAATTTAGTTACCTTGTATATATGTTTAAATTTATAATTATGCCAATTTCTTCTTTCTCTGAATAAAACATCTTAAAAATGTTTTTTATATTTTGAAATCTACTTTATTTAAAAATCACATTATTTACAACACAGAAACTCATCTGGAATGGAATTTGCTAAAAGAAACATGGTTAATTTTTCATTCCAGAATATATTAGCTGTCCCAGCTAAAACTCAATGGCAGACTATTTGCAGTCTATCTTTACAAATTATGATTCCAGAAAGAAGCTGCTATCATAGCATCTCTTTTTCATAACTATCCCACATACCTTGGTTCATGGTAGTTGAGATAAGAATAATGCTCAAGTAGTTTCCATGTAATTCCATTATCATAAGAATAATGCAATAAAACACCTTCGCCAGGCTGATTGGGGGCTTTGCATGTACTCAAAACAGACTTGCTTCCTAGTCTTAATGTGAACTGGAGAAACCTAAATAAAAATTAGTTAATGTAGATTAGTGAGTATACATAAACATTTCAAAATATTATACTCGTTATTATTTTTAAAAAGAATTCCAAGCAATTTCAGATGAATTCCCCATGCTGCTTTGTTACTAACTTTTCCTCCCTTTTATGCCAGTGTGGAATGTATGTATACACATATATTTTTATGTACATATATATACTCTTATATATATAAAATATTATATATAACAAAAGAAAGGAATGTATGTTTTATTTGCATTCACAAAAATATACATGCTAACACAAATATGTGTATATGACATATACACATTTAAAATGCCAATCATCACTGTACTGCATTATTTATTAGGTACTGAGGGAAGGGAAGACATGGAATGGATATAATCAGCCACCACAAGCTGTCAAATAAATAAAACTATATAAATAATTAATTAGTACTTGGCTCTGACACACCATTTTTTGATGCTAACATTTCATATTTTTCCATCTGGCAGGTAATAAATACCCTAAAGTCATTTGTTAAGCAATAATGAATTATAAAAAAGAATAGATTAACCCAAAATTAACCCTTGGCTCTAATCTTAATTATGATTTAGAGAAAGGTTAAGTTGCATTTTATGTAAATAAGAGAGATTTGAAAGCACATAGAACAAAAAATTAAATTAGTAATACTATCTGGTCTCTACTGTAATGTCACTTTGCCATTCATTTCTTAGCTCACCTGGATTGTGAGCTGTCAAGAAAGGATGTAATGAGCTGACGCCTCCCATCTTTGTTGAAAACCAATGCCTTTCCACTGGCTAAGACACCACATCCAAAGCTAACTTCAGCACCACGGATAGAGTAAAAGTTGTGATAAGAGGAGAGTCTGGAGCTTCCAAAGCTTTCTGAGATGAACATTGGGAATGTTTGGGATGCCATTTCACAAGCTGGACCTGAAAAGCCGGGGTCACACCTGACAGAGAAATACAACAAAATTAAATATTGAAATTTGTTGTTTTCAATTTTAATTTTTTGTTTTTCCAGAGATTTTCTGAATCTAATTTTGGGAGTAAAAAGTCAAGTATTTCATTGGATTAAGAGGAGTTTATTTGCCTTTGAAGAGTTCTGAGGATGAAGAGTCAGAAATGTCTAGATGATTATAAATATCCTAACAAATGCTTCTTAGTATTGTGGTGCTATAAAAAAGATTATGATTAAAATAATAATTTATAGTGCACCTTTAACAAATTCTACATAATTTACTACATAGATACCTATATTCATGCATAGCTCTATCCTGAAAGTCACTTAATAAAAGTGCAATCTGGAAAGTATGTAATTTGCTTTTAAGGTGATGGATATTAAAACTATACAACAAATTCTATGAACAGGCAACTTTTTCTGAGGTTTGGCAAAACATTGAAAGTGTGTAGTTAATATTTTAAATACAAGTGGTGTCTTTTCATTCAGGTAAAATGCAATGATTATGCTTTAACCTGAAATGTATTTAGTAGTTAATATCTTACTTGGAACTGGAAAATGCAATTGCATTCTATTCTTTAATTTCTCTATTTTAACTCTTTAAAATCTATAAGCTATGGCGATTTTATGGGAAAACATTAAGCCTTGACTGATGTGGATAACCTTATTAGAAATGAGGATCGCAAGCTGGTGGAACTTCAAAAAAATGCCACCATACACTTGTATTTGCTGGCATGTTGCCTTTTTTATATGAACTGACTTGGGCACTTGAGCCAAACTTAAGTAAAGATGACATTGTCTTTTATCCACCACCATAGAAGAAACTGATTGAGCCTGAGTGGAGATTAAAGCATACCATTTTTATTTCTTCTGTGGACTTTTCTCTAGTGCAAGTAATATGTGTCTTCTTTTGCAACATGAGGTACATGAAAATATTTACTGTATGATAACAAATGTGCAACTTATATCCTATTACCTGCCATCTTGGGGAGGTTTGGGAAGGAGGAAGAGAACATGGATGGCAAAATGTAAGAAAATAATTATTAAAAATTATATTGACATATAATCTGGAAAGACAAATATCTATATAAAAAGAAAGAAAATTAAATTTGAAGTTGAAAGACATGGTTTGAATTCTTGCTCTACTAACGTTTTTGAATAGAACCTGAAACATAATTAAGTGCTTAATAGATGCTTGTTGACTGAGAAAAAAAACCATTGTCTTAAATGTGTCTCTAGCTTAACATTTGGAATTCCAAAGATTTGATGGATATTATCTTTAAAAGAGAGAGAGGAGTATGTTATAATAAATATACAGTTGGCCTGGAGTCAAGAAGACCTAGGATCAAGTTCTGCTTCATACACATAATGCTATGACCTGGAGCAAGTTATTATACTTCATAGTGCCCCAAGCAACTGTCTAATAATATAAGTTGCAGACCGGGGCCAATATGCATTGCCAAAGGGAGTTTCTCACTGGCAATTCCCTATATCAATGAAATCACAGGTTTTATAAAAACAACAACAAAAACCATTAAAATATTTCTTAACCAAGGGCTCCTTTGCTCATTTATCCTATTCACTACTACCTTTTTTTTTTTTTACTATTTTTTCCTATTTGTTTTGGCTTTCCTATAACAACACTGAAATTTCAGTGTAATTCAGCTTACTTTAGACTGGAATTTGGTAGAAAGTCATTCTTTGTGGAATTCTGTTCAACTTGCTAATGTTTTAAAAAATTTCATAGTCCAAAAGAGCTTTAAAAAGCCCAATAAAGCAATCTTATGGCATATTCCCAAAGGATAATGCTATAGTTGGCTGTCATATTATAAATGGTATTTCCAAAGGAATTGACTCTGAGTAATTCTGCCTGACTCTACATAGCCCCAAATAAGAATTGTAAGTCCAAGTGATAGCATTCATTATAAACTCTTTTGCCTGGTTTTCCAGTCTCTTCATTTTCTGACAGTAACTTACCTTTACATTCTTACTTCATATTATTGCTCCTCTCCATCCATATACTCTATATTATAGTTAAATAACACTTTCTTATCTCTACCTTCATTCACACACTTTTCTCTATGTCTGGAATGTCCTTCCAAACTTTACCTATTGCAACATTTCCCATTCCTTCAATGGAAATCTAAATGTGACTTCTTCTATGAACCTTTCCTTGACCCCCATAGTGATTTTTCCTCACATTGAACCTTGAATTTACATATTTCATAATGCTGTTTTCTATGGTGCTTTAAAAATTTCAAGATTTTTAAAATTTCAAAAATTTCAAGATTCACAATTTTCAACATTATGATTATATTCACATTTGATAATTAACAATCCTATATGGTAAGGGCTACAAATAATATTCTCATTTTGTCAATGAAGAAATCATTTAGAGAAGCCAAATAATTTGCCTAGGGTTATATAGTAAGGGTTAAGGCTTGAATTTGAACCCAGAATCCAGTCAACTATAAATCTAAGACCCTTCCTACTATGCCACGTTACCTCTATTTTTTGCATGTCTAGCAGTGTGTTCCAGGTACACATGTGTCCTTAAGACTTCTATAGTGTTGAGAATATGAACACAGTAATTGGATAATAGATGCTTATTAAAAATTACTGTAATATAATTATCTAAAAGAATGCATTTCTGATTATGAGCACACATGCATGGTTGACTAGTTAGGTAACCCATTTTTTTCTCTCTACTATAAGTAGAGAAGTGATTGAAGGGTATTTAGGAATATTCACACACATATTTATAAGGAAACTTAGCAATAGATTGTAGAATTAATGGGTTTCATGAAATGAAATTTTATACTGTTTCTTTAGGCTTATAACATATAAAGTTAGCTTTATGATCTTGGGTGGGAAACAGCCTTCTGAGCCTTTGTTTCTTCAGTTATAGTTATTAGTGCTTGCAATATATTTCTCATAAAGTTGGTCTTAGGGAAATGTTTTGCAAACCCTGAAGCACCATATAATATGAATGATTATTTAGATTAAATAATGAAGGCTTAAGTTGATTATTTGGATTTCTTTTTGTAATGACTGTAGTTGACAGTGATATTTAATAAAATCCAGTGGATGTTATGTAGAAGTTTTTGAGGGGAAAATTCACAGATGCTACTTTAAATAGTTCTTTCTATTGAATAAAAATATTTACTTCTTGCTAAAGTTAATACATTTCCGGATTTGCAGAACAAAGAAAATATATTAGTATTCTTGTAGCATGGCAGTTAACTTAAAAAAAGGAAGGATTAACTATTTCAGTTGGACATATGAAATTTAAGAAAGTTAATCAGGTGATGATTTATAAGCATAAAGAACCTACTTTTTTACAAGAAATTTGGGGGAAATATGGAGTAAGCTTTATCTTTCTCTTTGAATAAAAGGATGATAGATTTAGCATTATGAGGGAAATGTAGACGTCTTTGAACCCAGTCCTCTAATTTTACTGAAGACGAAACTGAGGCCAAGAGAGGTGAAGTGATTGGCCCAGGTCCTCATGGTCCAATACCTTCACTTTCCCCACTAAACCACGCTTGTTTGCTCTGAAAATTTCTTCATATCACTGTAATATTCTTGCATTTTTATTTTTTTGTTCAATTCAACTTTTAGATATAATTTTAAATAATTGCTTACTTATATTTGTGATCCATGCTCTCTTCTTCCCTCCCTTTGCCCTCTCCCCAAGATGGCAGGCAATATGATATAGGTTATACATGATCTATCCTTTAATACATATTTCCATGTTCATCACATTGTGAAAGAAGACTATCATTATACAAAAAAAAACTCGTGAAGGAAATAAAATGAAAACTGGTTTGCTTAAATCTGTTTTCAGACTCCATTATTTAGTTTCTCCTATGACAGTGGGTAGCCTTTTCTATCATGAGTCCCTTGGAGTTGTTATGTATCCTTGTACTTATTATAGTTTTAAATGTAATTTTTCTTATGATTGGAAGCTGGAAGGTCAAAAATATCTCGAAATATTGGCATTGGCTGTTCAATTCCATAAATGTGATGTCCAAGACATACAATGATGCTCAATTATCATAATGAATGTCCCTTAAACTATCTATTTTTGGGATGTGTGTATATGGGGAGGGTGAGGAGAAGCAGAATGGATGATCAAACTGACAAAAATAGAAATGTATATAGGTCAAATACAAAGATTAGAAACTTAGCAAATGCTTGTCAAGCCTATGCATTGCTTAACACACAAATGCATAATGGCATGGCTTAGTTATTATACAGTAAATAAATTTGTGGTATATAATTATTTCTCTTTGGTTCAAATACTGATATGGACAAAAGGTGATTATATATTAAATTGTTTATATGCTACTATTTAGATTATAATGTCTCTGATGCTAGAAGGAGGCACGTGGCACATTGGGCAGATCTCAAAATATTTTTTGGTAGGACTTGTGCAAAAGTTGCATAGGTTGAGGGGACAGTGTGGTTGCAATATGCATTATTATAGGCAGTACCCACATTGATGAGATCAGAGGTCTAATGAAGCATCAAAGTTTATATGACAAACAGAAGAACTTCATAAAGAAAAGATTATCATATCCAGATAGAAAGCCAAAATGACTCACAAGAGCTAGGTAGCAAAATGTTGTACTTGGATTAAGAATAACGGAATTTGAATGGTGTATTATATGCTTACTAAGTGTGTGAGCTTGGGCCAAATTCACTAAAACCCTATTAGCCTGAGTTTCCTTATCTGTCAAATGGTGATAATAACAGATTCAACTTCCCAAGGTTGTTGTGAAGATAAAATAAAATGGTGTAAGGGGAAGTGCTTCACAAACTTTAAAGCACTGTATAAATGCTAGCTATTATCTGATAACATATATCATCTATCTAACACCCTACATGGGGATGGTTTAGAATAGTCTTTAAAAAATTCTAGACTTGCAAAATTTTATTTTGCTTTTATCATTGTCTTCACAACCTGCTATACTTTCATTTTCCATACACTTAAGCCACTTTCAGTCATTATTATCATGAAAAGATTAAGAAACCAAACTAGTTAACTAATTTTCTGAAGGCAGAAAATAAATTCAAGGTCTCACAAATAGGTTTTCGTGAAAGAAAACATACAGACAAGGTAAAAATATCCATTTTCTCTTCAGAATTGATAATTCTTCCTGTTTTATCCATTCTGGATGACTTGGTTTCTTGGATATATGAGTAAGTGGTTGTTTTTGCAGTTAATTTAGAGAATACTTTAATATTAATTCCAAAAAATGACTTAAGAACCCTCAAAGAATGACCCAAATTAATAGGACACCTTAATGTTTTGGATTAACATTTAGAAAGTAAATATCGATGTATCTAAAATTCAATGAATTACAAAACAAAACACTTGATTAATTTTTTCTAGATTTAGCATATAGAAATCTATGAAACATACCTCCACTTTACAAAAGATATATAATAATAACAATAATTTTATAGCATTGAATTTATGTTAAATAGATTTGGCATCTATTTGAAATCTGTCCTGAAAAAGCATTAGAATTTGTGAATTGCAACAGAAATCACATTTGTTAGCTTGTCCTGAGCAATCAATGTTTTAATTGCAAATCAAAACAACTGTGAGGTACCACCTCACACCTGGCAGACTGGCTAAAATGATAGAAGGGGCGAGTAATGAATGTTGGAAGGTATGTGGCAAAATTGGGACATCAATGCATTGCTGGTGGAGTTGTGAACTGATCCAACCATTCTGGATGGCAATTTGGAACTATGCCCAAAGAGCTTTAAAAGACTGACTGCCCTTTGATCCAGCCATAGCATTTCTGGGTTTGTACCCCAAAGAGATCATAGATAAACAGACTTGTACGAAAATATTTATAGCCGTGCTTTTTGTGGTGGCAAAAAAACTGGAAATCGAAGGGATGCCCTTTAATTGGGAATGGCTAAACAAATTGTGATATATGCTGGTGATTGAATACAATTGTGCTCAAAGTAATAATAAACTGAAGGAATTCCATGCGAACTGGAAAGACCTCCAGGAATTGATGCAGAGTGAAAGGAGCAGAGCCAGAAGAGCATTGTACACAGAGACTGATACACTGTGGTAAAATCAAATGTAATGGTCTTCTGTACTAGCAGCAATACAATGACCCAGGACAATTCTGAGGGATTTATGGAAAATGTTAGCTATATTCAGAGGAAGAACTGCAGGAGTGGAAACAGAGAAGAAAAACATGCATTTGAACACATGGGTTGATGCGGGCATGGTTGGGGATGTAGACCCAAAAGGACCACACCAATGCAACTATCAACAATATGTAAATAAGTCTTGATTGATCACATATGTTAAAACTAGTGGAAATGCGCGTTGGATATGGGAGGTTTGAAAGGGGGTGAAGGGTTAAGTAAAAACAAGAATCATGTAACCATGGAAAATTTTTCTAAAAAGATAAAATATTAAAAAATGTAAAAAAAGATGTTAAAAAGAAATCACATTTGTTTGTTTTTAAACACTACAAAGATTATTATTAGAGTGCTTACTTGCAGCCATTTCGAGTACATTGTCCTCTTCCAGAGCAGAATTTGAGGCAAGATGGGCCAACATAAACTGCAGAAGGGAAACAAAGTTTGTGTAAATGAAGGTTTGTTATTGGACAAGCTAAAACGATCACCCCTGTTATGATGATAATAACAGATAATTTGGAGAAGCAGATAATGTGTCTGGGCCAAACAGAGCTTCAAGTCAAGAGCCCTAGATTGACAGGCTTCAGTGAGGAAAGGAGGGGGCTAAACACTCCTGGCTCTCAAACTCCTTCCCTCTAAACAGTTGCTGGTTTCAGTTGGTAATGAAGGCAGGAATGAGATTTTTCTGGTAAGTTTCTGTTATGGCTGAAACCCCAATGATGTTCCTTTCCTTTAATTTATATTCTTCACAGGTCAGTTAGATGAGTATATAGAAGCTAGTTATCTAACTATTGAGGACAGAGAAGATCTTCTTAAACTGGCAGCAGACAGGATTCAGACTAGATGTCCAGACTGAGTTGTGAGTATCCCCCCAAATAACTACCAGGCACAGATTTGAGGGTAAAGGTTATAATAAGTAATAACAAGGAAACCTAGAGAGGTTAATGAAGGTATTAGGATAATGAAAGGTGACCCTGAACTGTTAGGTTGATACTGCCCTTCCCCGCCCTCACAGGAGGGGATGAAGGCACTTAACTAAAACTGGCTCTCTTGCTATTGATGAATATCTACTAAATATATATTGTAATGAAGTTGATATAAACTAACCCTACTAAACAGGCTAATCCTTAAATAGTAACCACACTGGCTATGTCACTATGGCTTCTCAAGTGAAACCCCAAGTGTGGAGTAGTAAGCAGGGTGTCTGCTCCCTTCAATCTCCACAAAGTAATTGTCTCAAACCCTTCTCAACTGCCCCCTCACCCAAATTTCTCCAGGGGGGTCCCCTGGAATTCTGGGTGAGGCAGTCCCTGTATCTTTGTAGGGATTCCATGCTTTGCATCTCCACATAACACCCCCCCCTGGAATAATTTTATGAAACAAAAATATGAAGTATTGTACTTTATATGTATACATATGGCCTTGTGACAAGTTTATTGCTTATAGTAATTTATAGATAATCTTCTCAAGATTTTGACACATATTGCATAGAGGAGAAGAGAGGAAGGGTTTTGTGATTTTTACCATTCTTTGTACAATCTATTTACCCAAAACTACTTAAAACAAAATATTTTTATTCTATTAAGAGTCTTAATATTTTTATATGGCCCTTATTCTTTCAGGAGGAAAAGAAGAATGTCACAAAGTAACACCTGCCTACGTTAGTAAGTGAACAGCCTAGATATATTTTCTTGAAATTTCCTACTCTATGTGTGAGCTGTGTAAATGGAATTAGCTCACCCCCCATTCATATTTAAAACTCTAGCCACCAGAGATAATGTCATCCCCGCCTCCCTTAGTGGGGAGGGGAGATGAGTTACCCACACGTGACAATAAGTAACAAATCAAGAATAAGGGACTGCCTTTTGGGCAGTCCAAAACAGTGTTGAGGCTGTCATTTGTCCACTTGAATTAGAGGTGGACCTCCAGGAAGTGACGAAAGCTGTCTTTCAAATATGATGGTAACTTCCTGTTGAGGCAATTCAGGCTTTGAACTTGGTGCTGAAGGATCTCTGCTGAGACCTCAGGCAGCTTCCCCTCTGAATTGTCATGTGGGTAAGTTAGGCTGGCTCCTTTTGGCCTACCTTGGCGTTTTCCAGAGTCTCTACCTCAAGGAGGCTTCTTTGCCTCTCTAATTGCTAAGGCCTTGTGGCTAGCAGCCTAATTTAATTAATCTTTTAATTCTCACTCGGTCTGAACCAGAGTTTCTCTCTCTCTCTCTCTCTCTCTCTCTCTCTCTCTCTCTCTCTCTCTCTCCTTACCTTCAACCTTCCTAATTGTAAATAAACTACCATAAAACCCATCCTGACTTGGGTCTGTTTTAATTATGGAATCAATCTAGATCTGATTGATTCCTGGTGACCACACCTTAAATATATATATCTATTTAATATCTAATTTTCCCTATTACAGAGCAAATTGAACAATCAACTGCTTATGGTCCTTAAATATATTTCCTAATGTTAATCATTTTAGGGACAATAACAAATCTCTCAAACAGTTTAAAAACATGTATTTCCCCAAGAAGGAGAGATGTCCTCACTGACATTGATATAACATTGTCTTTTAAAAAATTACAGTACTCTATTTGTGGGAAGTTAGAAATCCAACTTCAGATCATAATTTTAGAACTGAAAGGGACTTTAGAGGCCATCAAATCCAACTTCTTCAGAACAAATGATCCAAAGGGAGATAAAGTCACTTGCTAAGTCCCAAAAGCTAGGTGATGTCTCAATTGGATTTTGAGCCCAGGTCTTCCTTACCCCCAAATGTAATGCTCATGATGTCATGTTGCCTCTCAACATAGGAAACTAAGACTACACACATATCTATAAGAAAAGGCGGGCTTTCAGTTAAGAACTCTTCATGAAGTTTGGACACTTTTTGTTTTCTCAAGATCAAACTCCAAGCTTAACTCCAAGAGCAATTATAAAAACATTTTTTACACCTACTCTTCACACTTTGGGTCTTGGACTAGTTCCTGCTACTTATCAAGGCCTAACCTTTTGTTTCTGGCCTTGCCATCCCTGGCAGCTGAGCATTCCACTTCATCCACTGTCTACTGCAACTTCAAAATCAATCTGGCCACTTCTGGTATATAGTTCCCAAAACCCTTCCAGCTTTTGCCTTTTCTAGTTCCCTAGCCAGTGCCAAAAAGAGCTATTAAGCCTTGTTCATGGTATGATTCTCCCTGGCCTTACTTTAGAATAGAATGGTATCAACAGTATATTGGCATAGGATTCTGTGCTTGCTTTTTGGATGGATGAAGCTGATGACAAATATGATACTTATACAAATATAAGTAGCTCTTGGCTACTCTGAAGAACTATACAATGTACTTAATTATTACTCAGGAAATCAAAGCCAAAGAAATAACCATTTTCAGTATGTATGGCATCATTTTTCTCCCCAGAAATAATCTGACCCAGTGGCTCCAGGCATAAATGGCTTATATTTTTTTAGATAAAGCCAATTTATTCTGCCATTTGGGGAAGCCTTGAAGTGACATCAGGTAGTTCTCCAAAACTACCAACGTGAGCAGAATTCTAAAAGTCATTGATGCTAGTGATAAAGTCTCCATTAAAATGAAAAAGTGAACATCTCTAAGGCACGAATGAAAATTCAGTTTTAAGAAAAGTGTTCTTTGTCATTGCAATTTCCTATCCAAGAACTTTAATAAATCAGAATAATCTTGGGTTGCAAATTTTCTTGATGATGAACAAATAATTCATGTATTCTTGATGGAATATAAAAAAGTATATTTTCCTTTCCTGTGCTATCACTTTCATCTTGTTTCCCCAGAAAAGTGACAATTGCATCTGAAACTTAAAAGTCACAAAAAACAAAGGATTTTTCTTCTTTATATGCTTCATGATAGTCTTAATGTAGGTACATTGTGAAAACTGTTATAATATGCTTAAGAAGTTTCCCAAGGTTCCTTTATAACAAAAAAGGCAATTTGTTAATTTAGAAAAATAATTTGGATTTAGGGTCTAGCCCTCTAGTTTTTGCTCTAATCTCTCCCTGATTTCAGTTTCCTGACCTGTAAAATGGAAGTCATAATTCTTGCATAATCTGTTTTTCAGAAAAAAGTAAGGTGCTTTGTAAACCCCAATATTTGCTATAAGTGTGAATTGTTGTAATTAAGTAGCATAGACCCATAATCTGATGGCATATACATATATACAGACACTAATAGATATGCATATATCCCTAATAAAATTCTAACATCTACTGACATGTATTTACCAGTTGCTTTTCTTCACAATTATCTTATTTTCACATACAATTTTCTATTTTTCTGAAAGGGTTCAGATTCATAAGGAACTAGGAAGGGAAGAGGAATTGTTCATTAGTGATTCCCTGAAGGAGGCAAGTGTCATGTTCTCCATCTTGCAGATAAGACAGAGAGCTGGTTATTGTTGTTCTTTTGAAGGAGCTGCTTACGCTGAGCCCTGAGGCAGCTCCCTGCCTTGGTTGAGGATAGAATTTAAGATTTCCTGTTTCCGAGTCTGCATTATAGCAACACTATTAACCACTGTCATTTCATTTGTTTCAACTTAGGCTGATAATACTTCATATGCTGTCGAGGGCAGATTAAGTACTTAACAAATACCAACTCTAAGCAGGACACTACAATATCTCCTCCAAAGGGTTATCTTGACTTTCTTGTATTTTGAATTTCCTCATGCATTTTAATACATTCATTTCCAGAGAGGTTCACAAATTCGAGCCAATTCAACATTTATTAGGTGTCTAAGGCATGCAATTCACTGGGTCATAGAAAGTTTAGGGTAAGAAAAGACTCATTCTCATGGAGCTAATAGTCTAGAATGGGGGCTGCAAGCATATAGGGATAATGAAAATACACAATAGTTCTCCATCAGTGCACTACAGAATGGCAACACTATGTGCTATGTAAAGGGGGAAGACTGTTACCAATCAGAAAAGGCTTCATGGAGGAGAAAGCATTTGACATGGGCTTTCAAGTACAAGTAGAAATGTAACACGTGAAGAAGATTTTTTCAAGCACAGAAAAATTGCATGAGCTAAGTAAGGTATGGAAGCAGGAAAAATCAATATTCGTTCAGTTTGCTTGGAACACAAAATTAACAAAGGGGAGTAAGAAGCAGATTGTGGAATTCTGGGGGAAAAATAAACATTAGCTGGGAGGTAATAGGGAGCTACTGAAGACTGAACAATGCAGTGATAGGACCAGAAAAATAGATGAGAAATAGAATTCGGGCAGCAATAGTAAGGAAGGATTGAAGGGAGTGTAGGAGGAGAGGTAGGAGGCTCTATTAAGACTCGATTGCAGCAGTACAGTTGGTCTGCACTAGCGTGGTGGCAATGGGAAGAGAAAGGAAGTGACATTTGTGAGAGATGGTGCAGATAGTATAGATGGCATATTTACACTCGCATGAATCATTTCGGCTTTGCATTTTGTTTTAGTGATGGTGTTTCTTTATGGAGGTCTGTGTTTAGCATATAAGCATCCCAGATGTTGTGCCAGCTCTTAAGAGAAGAATAGGCTTTATTTTAATAGCACAGCGAGGGATATATTTATGTTAATTCGATGTAAACAGTTGAAGGGAATGTTAGGCTATCCCTTGTCATCAAGCCTGGGAGTTTGAGTTTTGGGACTTTAAAAACATTTTAATTATGTATGTTGCAAAATACCAGGACCTTTTATTGCTGACTCCACTGCCTTTTCTGATTGCTCATCCCTGGGCTTCCTAACAGAAAACATAGGCACAAAGGAAGAAAGAGGGTTTAATGAATTGCAGGGCCATAACTTACAAATGTGATGAAGTCTGTGCTGAACTAACAAAAGTGCAGGAAGAGTTTACATCAATGGTATGTGATTATAATAGGCATAAATACTAACTATTATCAATCGCCCACATGTTTCCAAGGATTGGTCCTATTTGTCTCCAGCGAATCCTGGTATCCTTGGTTAGTGCTGCATTAGGAAGGGGGATAGTTATTCGGTTCCACCTGCAAGAAAACAAACACACAAAACAAACTTTATCACCAAGTTCCAATTCTCATCAATTACTTCATCCACAAGATATTCCACATGCATTGGATATATCATTTTTGCTAATAATCTCTCTTTGATCCACTTGTACTTTTATTCAGACATCCATGGTATAGTAAACTATGGACTAGGCATCAAGATCCCAGAGCCTGATTCTCAGATCTGCCATTAACTAACTTTATGACCTTTCACAAGTCACAGATTCTGGGCCTCAGTTTCCCTATACAAATGATAAGAAGGTTGGTTAATATGCTTCCATCACCAACAGTATTAACCTTTGACTAAATTACTATGCATTTGAATTTATTAGTGATCATTTTAAACTCTCAGTACTGTCTTGTAGAACTTTGTACTTGTTACAAACAAAATATTTATTTTTTTAATTTGATGGGAAATCCCTAGACAGATTACTCTACATTTGCTGTATAAAGATGGATATCTACTCACCACCTCTCTGAAGAGAGTGCCATATCATAGCTGGCATCATCCCTTCAAAGAAAATGATATTAAATAGAAGAGAATCTATCCATATGACCAACTTTGAGTGTTTTGCTTGCGTTTGTATTTTAAATATTTATAGGGCTTGTTGTTCATCTGTTTCAGTTGTGTCTGACTCTTTGTGACCTCATTTGGGATATTCTTGGTAAAGACACTGGAGTGGTTTGCTATTTATTTCTTCAGGTCATTTTACAGATGAGGAAACTGAGGCAGATAGAGTTAAGAGGTTTGTCACACAGCTAGTGTCTGAGACTAGATTTAAACCTAGGAAGTTGAATCTTCCTAACTCCATGCCTAGCACTCTATCCATAGTGCCACCTAGCTTCTTCACTTATTAGACTGTTCTGTAATATTTATTTTTTTTAAACTCTTACCTTTGGTCTTAGAATTAACATTAAGTATTGATTTCAAGATAGAAGAGCAATAAAGGCTAGGCAACTGGGTTTAAGTGACTTGACCAGGGTCACACAGCTAGGAAGTATCTGAGGTCACATTTGAATCCAGCCTCCTATTCTCTAGGCCTGGCTCTCTAGCCACTCACCTAGCTGCCCCTACTCTATAATATTTCTAACTCCATTGATGCTTTAGAGTGGTCAGAGAGGCTTAGATTTAGAGCTAGAAGAGTTCTTAGAGACCACTGAATCCAAAATTCTCATTTTGCAAATGAGGAAGCTGAAACTAGAAAGGTTAAGAGACTTGTCTAAAGTCACACAGCTAGTAAATACTAGAGGTAAGATGTGAATTATAGTTTTTCTCAGTATTTTATTCTATCTACTTTGCCTCCCACCTGATATAAGGTTACATTTAATGTTAGTCAATATTCAATAACTGCAACATATGGGAATTAGTCTGGGGTCTTATTAAACTGCTATATTGTTAGTTTGCACTCACTTGTCATGTTTGGTTATCATGTGTAGCATACTACCAACAAGAAAGTTAAGATTTTTGAAAAAGAAATGGGGAAAAAGACGAATTCCCCAGATGGCAATGAAGAAAAAGGGGAAAAAGTTTATTACAAAACTTTTTTTACAAAATGAGTGTAATTGAAAGTCATGAACATGGTCAAAATAATACTAAAACAGGATGAGATGATGACATGCCTGACAATACAGATTATTACAAAAAGTTCAGGTAAAATAAATGTAAAAAGCAAACCTGCATCATTTTTTTGTGTTTTGCCAACAACCATAAGGAAAGAAGCACGTAGTGATGGAAATGGAATGTCTTTTAGTCGTATAAATGGAAGATTACTATGAAAAATGTCTTCCTCGAAGCAGAGCAGCTATTCTGACAAATTCTTCACATTTATTTAAGGCAGTGAAAGAAAATGGAAGTCACGTGGAGAATGAAGACACTTTTATTGCAAGTAGTGACTGGTTTGGTCACTTTAAAAACTGAGTTCAATTGCAGAATGTTAAAATTACCAAAGAGGCAGTCAGAGTAGATAAAGACATTCTGGAATGTTGTTCTGAAGAAAATAATTGAAGAAGATGGGTACACTGATCAACACATTTTTAATGTGGATGAATTAGATTCATTCTATGGGGATATGAAAGGAAAATGAAAGCTTTCAAAATTTACATTCCAAGAAAAAACTCCTCAAGTTTGATTTAAAGTGTCTAAGGTCATCTGACAGTTTTTTTTGGATTTAATGCAGGAGGGGATTTTGACTCAGAACCAATGCTTGCTTGTCAGTCTTAAAATCCTTGTGCTCTGAGAATTATATATGTTGATTACTTTTAGTGCTTTGGTGGTCAAATAAAGCATGGGCAACTAACACTTTTCAAATATGAACTTATTTTAGCCCAGCTGTTCCAAAATATTTCAAGGACAACAATAATGCATTGACATACAGCATTACTGACTTTAGATCTGCCCAGATCATTAAATGACACAAGAGTTATAGAAGGAGAATATAGTTCAGTCTACACTGCTAAATATTTTAAATTATAATAGTGATGTTTTCATCATATCTTAAATGTAAACTAATTTTACATGTGATATCCAGTAATCTTTAAATATTTTTAGTTTTGTTTTCTATTAACTACTATATTGTTTTGTAATAAGTGGATCAGAAATATAGTTTTCTTACCTTTTACTATCATATTATGATAGCAAATATAGAATCCTCATTTAAAATTTTTTCATTGCATATTTCCTTGACTTGGAAATGATGATATTTTATACATAATTATAACTTTGAATAATATAAATTCAAATAATGTGACTATTTAATGGGATTTGTTATTTGCCCTAACTGGGACCTAGCTATTCCTACTCCAGCAAATGTGTGAAATTAGCATTAAATAATAATCAAGATATTCAAAGAGAAGGAACGACAATAAGTTACTCCTTTCACTCTAAGAAAGAGTTCACTCTGTAGAAAGAGTTGGTCAAAAGCTGATGGGCAGGGGCAGCTGGGTAGCTCAGTGGATTGAGAGCCAGGCCTAGAGACGGGAGGTCCTAGGTTCAAATCCGGCCTCAGACACTTCCCAGCTGTGTGACCCTGGGCAAGTCACTTGACCCCCATTGCCTACCCTTACCACTCTTCCACCTATAAGTCAATACACAGAAGTTAAGAGTTTAAAATTAAAATAAAGAAAAAAAAATGTTAAAAAAAAAAAAAGCTGATGGGCAACAGGGAAGAGGCTGCCATAGAAGTTAGTAGTACAGTTTTAAGCCAAAAAGTTGGCAGTTTCCAAGAGTAACCAGAGATGGCTGAAGCCTATAAGGTTCTGTGTCTGATCTTAAGAGAGCTTAAAGTTCTTTCCTAGGAAGACTCACTGTATTTTGAATGTTTCATGGTGGTTATAAAACCACAGTGGAGATGCTGGATACTACAAGGAAAGGCAATGACCAATGGTATGCAGCAATATTTGGATGATAACATCTCAGACACTGAGGGACTGTGATATCCTCTAGCAAAATGTCCTGAGAAGCCATACAGGACCCTGTAGATCCAGCTCTTAGACACTCAAAGGCACAACTGAAGGGGAGTTAATCATTGGAAGAGAAAATCAGTACAAGAACCCCAAAAAACCATCAGAAAGTGCAAAAGAAATCAGAGTTTGGCCCTGACGCAAAGCTTCAATTCAGGGGCTAGAGGGATGGGTGAACCAAAGTAGAAACTGATCAATATAAAACTTTCTTGTAGTTCTAAAGATGTCTCAAAGTCCATCCAAAAGAGAGCAACTGTGAAACAACTGCAAGCAGAGACTCAAAGGAAAAAATGCATTTTCCATAAAGACTATATGAATATCTAGAAGAAATGAAGTAAGGGATAAAAAAATATAAAAAGCTCTTGAGGAAGAAATTTTAAGGAGAAATGGTTTAGAGGAGAAAATGGCAAACTTTATCCTCAAAATGGAATACCTGTAAAACCAAATAGGTCAACTAGAAATCAATGATTCCATGAGACAAGAAAAAGATATCATAACATAATCAAAAGGTTAAAAAATAGAAGGGTAAGATTTTTGATATTAAAATACTGAACTAAAAATAGATCAAAGATAAATAATTTAAGAACCTATGTAATCATTGTAAACATTGATTAAAAGCCTGGTTAATATACTTGAAGAAATACAAAATGAAAATTGTCCGTATCTCAGAATCAGAGGGTGAAGATAGAAACAATCTAATTCCTGAAAGGATCTCCCAAAAGAAAAAGCCAGGAGCATCATAGCCAAAATGTAGAGCTCTAAAATCAAAGAAAAAATATATCAAGTATTCCAGAAGAAGTATTTTAAGTATCAAGGAACCACAAATAAGAAGACAGAGGTGATCTTAGAATACAATATTGCAAAAGTCAAAAGATAAATGCTTACATCCAAGAATAAAAACCTGCAAAGTTAAGTGCAGGATGGTAGGACTGAGAAATAGACCTTAAATGGAGCCAAAAATTGTCCAAACACTTTTCACAAAAAATACAAAGCTCAGTAGAAACTTTGAAATACAAACACAGAAATCAAGAAAAATCTAGGTAAAATTATTTGAGAAATTGGGAGTGGCTATATGATGATTTGGCACTGTCATTCTAATAGAGGGAGAAAAGTCAAGTTTTCTTCAGAGTTTTAAATTCTGCAAAGATTACTGAGAGTGAAGTAAGAAAAAACAGGAAGCCTATGGGTAAACTTGTTCTGTTCTGAGGATTTTAAGAGGGAAGAAAGATGGGAGGTAAAGGCCTGAACTAGGAAGATGAGATTAGAATTTGTTATTTCTCAGAATTAGGGTTTATAAAAAGAAAAGTACATAAATTTGGAGTAAGAGGGAGATCACATAAACCTCACTTATCTATAATGAATACACATACACTTTGTTGTAGAAATTTATGAGACTCAATAGAGAAAAAAGTAAAGATGAAGAAAAGGAGAAAAAAAGAAAAAAGAAAAGACCTAGAGCATAATGGGTATATTCCAATTGGAGAATGACTAACAAATTATGTTATATAAATGTAGAGAATATTATCCTGTCATAAGAAATGATGAAATATAAACTTTGAAAGCATCCTAGGCAGTATCACTTAAAGCAGAGTTAAGTGAATAGACAGGGGAACAATTTATATAAGCTTAACAACACAGTAAGGAAAAATAGCTTTGAAAGGCTTATGGTCTCTGGTCATAGCAACAACTAACCATGTCTTCGAAGAACCTATGATGAAACATGTTACTCACCTCCTGACAAAGACATGATGAACATGAGCTATAGAAAGAAGTATATTTTTTGGCTATGGCCATAGAATGCATATGTTTTATTTGATTATACTTTTTTGTTACGAGTTTTTTTTTCATTTGATTTTAAATTAAGAGTGGGCTGAAAAGAAGTGGTTAGGAAGAGTGATCCCTCCAAAAAGAAGTTCATCAAAACATTGTAAAATGCACCCAAAAGGAACATAGGGTAGTTCAGAGGAAGGCACAGGTGAACTGGGAAGTTTGGAGAGTAGCCTATAAAATTCATGACATTTAAATGTATATATGTATACATATGTGCATATAAATGTGTGTATGTATATATGATGAGGAAATAGTGTGAAATAGAGATTTGTGGTTTTCATATGGAATTCTCTTCTTGCATTTGGCTCTGTATTTGGAAATGTTCACTTTTGAAGCTTAGTTCAGTATAACTAAAAAAAAAGTTGAACAGAAAAAATTAAAATCATTATTTTCATAATCTAACTTTTCTCGTATCAAAAAACTGACAAACTATGTTACAAGCAATTAGAATAAAATAAAAGACTACCTCTAAAATATACATAAAATTGTTGAAATACAACTAAAAAGATGAGGGCTTTTATATGTCAAAAGTTTCAAATGTCCCATTATTTCATAAAGGACATACTTACCCACTATAGTTTTCAGAAGAATATACAGTACTATGAGGTAGATGTGGCCCGGCACATATCTCTGGTAAACATTCAGTGTGAAGCAGAGACCAGGAGCGCCCATGATTGGTTGAAAATTCTAAGCTGACACTGCCACGAACAGAAGAAGCAATGATGAAAGAGGGCAAAGACAAGCAAAGTAAAACAATTCATACCTGACTGAACACAATACTAGCATTTGTAGGAGAAACATAGAAAACCCTTGAACTCAAAGTGCTCATGATTGACAAATAGCTACATTACTTGTGCAAAGATAAATTCAGTATTTTCAAGATGGCAAAAAATAAGCTAAGTTTGAGCACTTGAAATTGATAGATTGTAAGGCAATTACTATGTTGCACATTGCCATTTCATAATGCTAAAAAGAGTGACATTGTAGGTTGGAGATAGGACAAAAGCAACATTTTGGAAATCAGGAATGAAGTCATGCTTGGCCTTAAAATTGTTATCTGACTCTAGTGACTTATTAGGAGGTCACTAGATTGACACACAGGTTCAAGTTTTTTTAGATTATTTATTTTTTCACAACATATGCTGCTATTAGAGAGTACCAGGGATATTTTTTGGCATAACTGAGACTAAGTATTAGTATGAAGAAAATAGATACTCATAAGACAGCTTGAATTTTCATAGTAATATTTTGTACATACAGTAGGGAAATGTATATAATTGAAAGTGAATATTAGGCATGTTTATTATTAAAGCGACCATGTTTTGTGTAAGGATGAAAATGTTTTAGTTTTATACTTAAAGTCTAGAAGACTACAGAGAACACACACACACACAATCTGTCTGAAAACTCATTTTTAGTTTTAATAGTCAAATATATTAAACCAAAATCTCAGCCCTCATACCTGTTACCAGGCTGATGGGTTCCACATCCAAGGTTGATGGAAAACTGTATCATATGGGATACGGTTGAAGGTAGAACAGGCAAGACATGGAAAAAATCTATTGCCCAAACATTCCTATTATATCCTAGGTGATTCTTTTGTCTGAGACAAAACTTGGTGGCAGGAGTCTGAAGCTCAGGGTTGATGACGACAGAAACCAAAGAAGGAACCTTTAAGACAAACAAATGCTTTGCAATAACAGTAACAGACAAAGAGACCTTTTATGTACCTAAAGTGTAGCATTATGGGGGATGTAAAAGATCATAGTTTCCATACCTTCCCTCCCCTGGTGATTTGAGTACTCTGATGGATTCAATCATTATCTCTATGTAGATGATCCTCTTATAGAAGTAGACCATATTTCTCACCTGCACTCTAGTTCAACATCTATAGCATTTCTCTCCAATTGTCTGCTAGATTTCTCCATCTGGATGTCCCATAAACATATCATTTTTAAACTTAAAATGTTTAAAAAAGAATTCATTTATCTTTTCATCTAAATTTCTCCCTTTTCCTAAAATTTCTTTTTCTGTTGAGGATACCACCACCTTCCAGTGACCCAATTTGCCATCCCTTTTTTCTTCCTGATACTCCATATGAAATCAGGTATAAAGTATTTTGGATTCAATTCATGACATTTCTTTCATTTTCTTCAAAACTTCATTTCTATGGCTACCATATATTCATTCCTTTATCACCTCTTACCAAGACTATTCTAATAGTTTCACACAGCCTCACGGCTCTCCAATATGTCTTCTACATTGTTTCCAAATTGATATTCCACAGGCACCAATCTGCTCATATCCCTCCTACTTGAGAAATCTCAATAGATTTCTATTGCCCTTGGGATCAAATATAAACTCCTGTTTAGAATTCAGAGCTCTTCACAATGCACCTCCAAACTATCTTTCCAGAGTGACTTCACATTATTTTCCCTGACATATTCTACATTCCAGTACTACCTGCTTTTCTCTGTACACGATATTCAGTATTCTACTTCTGGGCTTTTTCACAGGCTACCCAAACACATAAAATGCTCTTCTTCATCACCTCTGCCTCTTGGAATTCCTAGTCCCCTTCTAGGCTTAGTTAAAGTGCCACCTCCTACAAAAGATTTTCTTAATTCCCCTAGTTGCTAATGTCCTTAATGTTATCCCCAAATATGTATTTATTTTCTATGTACAGGTATTCCGTTCACATCACAATTTCCCCCTTTGTAGTTTTGCTTTATTCAGGTCAGTATAAGAAATTAAATGGGAATTTTGGGGGAGTTTTGAGGAAGATACCAATGACATATGAAAGCCACCAGACATCACAGAAAAAATATAGAAACTATATAGCCCATGACCAAATACTTACCCAAATTTTAAAATAACTGTAAACACCTCAGAAAGGAAAAAAAAATCAGACTTCTCTGCCATGAAGGGAGGGCCAAAAATTTAGGGTAGATTTTCCAGATCATGGACACTATGCCCCTAGCTCCTGTGATGTGTTTTATATCACATTTTATCTATTTCTATATTCATATGGTTCTCTGCAGTAGAATATAAGCTCCTTGAGGGTAGGCAACATTTCATTTTTGTCCTTGTAACCCCATCCTATTACAGTGCCTGGGCCAGAGTATATATTTAACATGTTATAAGTTGAGGTCATACCTTTAAGGAGAAAATATTTCAGTTGATTCATAAGTCTCCCTACTTGAATATTGATAGACTTCTTCTCTGCCTCCAGATAAACTAATCTTGCTCTCTTTATCTGCTTTAAGCAGTTACCACAGTGATAGTTTTGAAGTAAGCATGTTTCACAAATACCCTATTGTGAGTGAAATGTTTGCATTCCACTTAGCTCACATCAGAGGAAAGTTGATATATATCAATTTTGATGATATTTGATACCATTGAAGGTTGCCAAAATATGGTCTGTTCTAAGATGGCCAAATTTGTTTTTCTAAACCAGTAGGACCTATGGGGTCTGAATGCAAACAACTAAGCAAACGGATAATTATGTATCATGATAAGAAAAGGAAAACAGAATTGTTCACACCTTTGGAATATTCTCAAGGCTTGTTTCATTTGGCCTGAACAAGCTATTGAGCTATTGCTAGTGACAGGGTCCCTTCTGCATACCCAAGACCCTAACACGTGGGCCATGTCAGTTCTTCATCCTTCTGTTGCTATCCCCCATTCTGCCCTCTCTGTTTATATTATGCCTTTCAAATCTTCACTATGAGCTCACTGGGCAAGAACTGGCCTCAAGCTCTTTATGGAGTGTCATCAGTGCTAAATGAAGGCTAACTAGTAATGATAGTGTCAGCACAAATGAATGTACAATTAAGAAAAACCCCTAAAACCCATGACAGGCATCTCACATAATTTTGAAGATGTTTGCAAACAACTAGAGTCAACACCTGTCCTAAATCCAAAGGGCAAAGCGAAAAGGTCGACCTCAGCAGTTCTAATTAGCTAAGAAGAAAGCATCAGTAATAATGATCTGCATTTCTACGATGCCTCTCATCTAGGGAATCTCAAAATGCTGGATAAATATTAATTATGCCTGATGGCACTCCTGTGGGACTGCATAATTAGAGATACTTTCAGGGCTTTCAAGGGGACAAGACCAATTGTCACTCAGGGTATTGGGATCTGCCTTCTTTTCTCTGATTGCATTTTTATCCCTTTCTAATAAGACCCTAATTCAAAATTATAAGAATTAAAAGGGTCCAATAAAGGCATTGCCATAAACTATAGCACAATGTTTCACTTAAATTGAGTGACTTCATTCCTAATTATATCTTATGTAGTTGCTAGAAGAAGACACTTTCCTCTTTGATTTGGAGGTAATTTCTATGGCTGTATAGCCTGGGAGGGGTCAGGGAAAATTTACAGGCTAGTTATGTTTACCTTATATGATGAATAGGAAAGTGTGTCCAGTGTAATATGCTCTTTTCTTCCTTCAGTCTTTGCATAGAGAATTACATCATTTTCATGGGATTCTCCAGGGTCACAGACTCCTCCTGCACAATATATGATTATTAGGTTATTAATACTCATTTGCATCAATCATCACATAAAGTACAATATTAATTACATCAGGAGGTGATTAAACTATGACCTAAAAGAAAACTGGTAGCAAAGAGATGATTTACCTTTGGGCCAGAACAGGCTGTCACAGAGATCAGAAACTTGACACGAATAATTATTTGCTTAATGAGATTGAAAGAATAGTCTGCTATTAGTAAATAGTGTTATTATCTTCACATTTCAGCCTACCTGAAATAGACCTGTTCAACTTTTAACTAAACCAAGTTTTTGGTTATGTTTTTGGTCTTTGCTGCTAGAAGTCCAAAGCCCAGGAACTACTATTATAATATTGCACTTTATTTTCCTTTCCAAAGAATTTCATAAACATTAGCTTTCCCTCAAAATGCAGGGTGACAATAAGCTTTCTATTTTAGAATATTTTGGAGAACTTATTTACCAAAACCACCACTCTACTTTGGAGGAATGACTTTTTAGTTTTCAGAGATTTTTCATATTTGTTAACTTTTCCAGGATGGTTCTAAGAAAATTGGTTTATAAAATCATAAAAATAGAGATTACATTAATAAAATTTATGTCTTATGTAAACAAAATTAAATAAATCATATAAATCAAGTTATCATTAGAGAGGCAACTTAATATAGAAAACCAGGAAAGACTAAGTTTAAATACTGAGAAATATTAGTCATATGAAAGCAAACGACTCATTATTGTTCTGGGCCTCAGTGAATGCCTTTAAATTGCAGTTTGCTCTGATGGAGATGATATGATAGAATGTTAAGATATCTTTGTATCATCTAATAACCATAGTCCTATAAAGCAAGTGTAAGAAGAAAGATATTATCTATCATTCTATTTACAGAAGGGAAAATGGAGAATGAATGGGAAGTAACTTCCTATAGAAATATAGTATCCCCTAACAATCAATATTCATCTTGTAAGTGTTTACAGTGGGCCAGGTATTTTACTAGTAGCTAGGAAAACAGATTTAAAAAATCAAAATAGTCCTCACTCTCAAGAAGTTTATATTCTCTTTTATAAGGAGACACAAAAAACCAGGAATTATTTGTTGGGAGGCAGGAAGACAAAGCAGGTTGGGGAGGAAAGGGTCCATGATTTGAATTTGGAAAGGATTTTAATAGGTAGAAGGAAGCAGTCAGTATATCCCAGATAAACTGGGGGATGTAGCTTGGCCAAGGGCATGAAGACAGAAGGTGGAATGATGTGTATGTGGAACTAGAAAATAAGTGTATTTGATTGGAAGGTTGAGCATATGAAAGAGAGTTATGTTTAAAAATCCTGTAAAGATGGGCAGGAGCCAAAGGGGAGCCATGAGAGGTTCTTGAGCAGGGGAGTAACTGGGTCAGTCTGTGATTTAGGAATTTTGCTTGGGCAACTGTAGTAATGTCTGTTGTGTCAAATACCTTTCTAGTTCTTCAAGATATAGATAGTACTAGCTTCCTAATTATCTTGTGAAATAGAAACAAAAGTAATATTATACACACTTTAGAGATAAGGAGACAAGTCCAAAGGGGTGAAGATATTTTCTAATGTCTGCACAGCTTCTAAGAAGCAAAGTCAGGACTTAAATCCAGTTCTCTTGACTCCAGTTCTGCTATGTCTTGCTATTAGTGGATAAGTTTGGATTATATAGCAGGGATCCTAACTCCTAACCCTTATAATTTCTATTCTTTTCTAAACCATTTCTGTCTCCCTTAGAATCTATACAAAGTAATGATTAAGGCAGAATAATGGTAAGTGATGGGCAATAGGAATTAAGTGACTTGTTTAGGGTCACTCAGTTAGGAAGTGTCTGAGGTCAGATTTGAACCCAGGTCTTCATGTCTTCAGATTTGGTATTCTATCCACTGTCTTACATAGCTACCTTTATAATTTCTCTTTAATTATTTTTTAACAATCATCAATGAACACAGATTTTAAGTATGCAAAGAAGTTATAAAGAACTTAGTGTTTATTACTTAGAGTTTGTTTGTTTGGTTTTTTAAACCCTTACCTTCTGTCTTAGAATTCAGTACTAAGTATTGGTTCCAAAGCAGAAGTTCAGTAAAGCAGTATGGGTAGGCAATTGGGGGTAAGGGATGTTATCAGGGTCACACAGCTAGAAGGTCTCAGGTCAAATCTGAATTCAGGATCTTCCATCTCTCAGTCTGGTGCTCTATCCACCAAGCCACATAGCTGCATTGGAATAGTCTTTTTAAGGATTTAGCTCTTCAGCAGAAGAAAGACATAAGGTTTTCACTAGCAGGGATTATTGAACCAGGTGAGAGTTTTTAAAGAGAGGAGAGACATTGGAATGGTTGTAGAGAGCAGGGAAAGAGTCATTGTATAGATACACATCGAAGTTAAAACAGTGTGGTTGATAGAGGGAGTGAATTGTTGGAGAAATGGGGACAGAATTTAGAGTAAGAGTGTGTACCAAGGTTTGCTTAGTCAAAGGTAAAGGACAAGAGAGATGAGTGGAGGAGAGAATAGAAGATGTCTAAGTGATATGAGGGGAGAAGAGAGAGTGTCCTAAGAGAAGAGTCTGAATTTTTTTTCAGTGAAATGAGGTCCTCAGCTGACAGAGTAGGGGAAGAAAGTGCATTGGGAAGTTGGAGGAGAGATGAGAACATCTGGATGAACTGAGAGTAGAAGAGATCAGTTATGAAAGAATATAATGTTTGCTTTGCTGAAATGAGGGTTAGATTAGATAATATAAAATGAGTTCACATTAAACAATATAAACTTGTCATGTGTCCAGGCTCAGTTAAGATTAGAAAGCACAATTTTTTATTGGGTCCAGTCAGTACAGTGTTGTGATTATTCTCTGCTTCCAATCTGGAGCATATGAACAGAAGTGGAATAGGTAGATTCTGGGTATAATCTGGGGTTGTGGATTGGAAAAGTATGATGGGCAATTGGATAAGAAGGAAAGAAAATAAAAGATACATGATTGTAAAGAGTTGAGTTGCTTTACCAAGGGTTTGGGAGGGAAGAGAGTTTAGACAGTACAGAGGCCTAGGAAATAAATGAGAAATGGAGAAAATGGTTGGGAATTGTAAGGCATATAATGGAATATAAAGGATTATAATCAGATAAAGGGTTTTCAGATTTCATGAACATGGAAGTTGTCTACTGGTAATGGCAAAGTCAATGGCAAAACCTTCTTTTTATTTACTTAAAGTGGAATGGAAGAGTAGATCATGGTAATTTAGTGGACTGAGGAATTTGGATACTAAAGTATTTGAAGGGGCATCAATATATATATACTGAGGTCCCCAACTAAAATAGCTGAAGTGGAAAAGAGAAATATTCTGAGCAAGGTACTAAACTCACTGGAGAAGAAAGGCAAATATCCTGGAGATTGATTAATAACAATCAGTAAGATTTAGGTTTTGGTGATATATTCTGATAGCATGAACCTCAAAACATGATGAGTTTCTTAGGGAAGGGAGTGTTGGGGGTCTGGAAGTGGTGATGAGGAGTAAGGACTGCTCTACCATGATCAGTGAGTTAGAGAGGCTATGGAATTGTAGCCAATACTGGAAAGCATGCTTATGAAAGCATGTGTTGTGAGGAAGGAGACGTGTTTTGAGTGTTATAAAATGGAAGGAGTCAAAAAGAAATTTAAGATGAAGGAGCTTTGTTAATTACGGAGCAGGTATTCCATAGGACACAGTAGAAAAGATGGGAATTCTAGAGTGAGATATTATTAAGGGTTGAATTGAGGTGGAAATTTGAGACTGAGGAACTGTTGAGTTGAGATGGGAAATAAGCTTTGTACATTGGCTGCCATTTCAGGGTCATTAACAATTAACCTACTAAACCCACATCTCTCATAATAGAAACCTTTCCTTGCATCATATATACATATATATTCCAATAGAATAAATACATTTGTCATGCCTGAAAATTCTCATCTCAAGTCCTTTATCTCTCTTTCTAGGGATAGGAGGCCTTTTTCATCATCAATCTTTTGAAACAATCACTTAGAGGTTTATTAGAGTTCTAAGGTCTTTCAAACTTTCAGATTGTTATCTCCTAAGTTGGCCTTCTAGTTCTGCTCATTTTGCTCTTCATCAGTTCATACAAATCTTCTCTTCTTTCTCTGAATCAGTCATGTTTGTCATTTCTTTAGGCATAATACTATTCTGTTACATTCACATGCTATTTCTGCTATCCCTTTTCTTTAATATACCCTGCCACATACTGTTGACTACCAGATGATTAAAGGAACTATATTTTCAAAGGTGAAGTTCATTTCTGATGAATGTATTTTTCTTTACCATTATCAGTTATACTGACAACACAAATGCATGAGTGGAAATGTCCATATATATTTTTTTGTTTTAGTTTATCCATTACCCTTGGGTGCTAAATTTGTCATTGTTCTTTAGATTCTTTCATAACTATCTTCCATATATACAATTATTCTTTAGTTCTTTAATATTCATAAATAGAATTATTTTTATAGGAGTTTTTTTAAAATTTGGATTGATGGGGATAGAATGATATGGAGAACTAGAAATGACCAATAAAACCAAAGTAGTCAACTATTTCTATAAATTTTTGATTTGAATTATTTTGTCATACTCTATGTTTTTCTTAGTTTTATATTCAATTAATTTTGCATTACTAAGTAAACATTAATCAACATAGAGGGAAACAACTCAGAAGTACATTGGATGATAAAGGAAGACTAACGTGTAGTTAAAATTGTGCTTTGGTCAGTCCAAACAAGGAAAGATTCTTGCCAATAATCAAGGGTGGAGTGCTTTATTTCTTTATTGGATGAAAAAGATCACTGTCAGCTAGGCATCTGTGGGTACCTTGGGTTTAGAGGGCATCTAATGTCAACGGCATACTTTTTGATGGTCAATCACTGATACCAAGTCTACTGAAGATGTCCTGTTGCCATAGCAACTGTTACTTAGCTACATTCCTAATTGGTGTTGGCAGAAAAATAGAGTTCTTGTTTGGAAGTGACTTTGCTTCTGAATGCAGAAAAATTTATCTAGAACATAAGTATCTTAGAAAATAATTTCTACTAGGACACAGATGTACTGCCCATTTGAAGATGTATTGCCCATTCAAAGGGCCATATGGACCCTGCCCAACTGTTGAGAATCTTTTAAAGCCACTGAATATCAACTGAAGTATCAGAATACTTTGAAATAAACTTATTAGGGATTCAAATATAAAATAATCTCTAAATTTAGCTGAGTTAATCAAAAAATGACTTCAATAAAAGATTATGGAAAAATATATGAGCTTCAAGGAATTTACTTTGATAACTTTGAAAAGAGGAGAAAAAGGCTTGCATGGGATATGGTTAGCTAATTATGCTAATTGTTTGAATGTTATTAGGTTGTAGCTATACTTAGGCAGGGTAAAAGCCTTGAAGAAGGGAAAAGAGCCTTGGGCTTGAAGTAAAGACTTAAGAGACTTGCATTTGAGTTTCAGACTACTAGCTTTGCCATTTATATAACCCTGAATCAATCACTTTACCTTTATAGGCTCAGTTTCCTTTTATGTAAAATTACAGTTGTTATCAAGATTATGTTTGTTAGTTCTAATTCTCTGGATAGTATATTCATGGACAGATAGCACCACAAAGACAGACATATGTGTATATACAGAACATCCCCCCACATCTTAGAGCAGTGTTAAACAATTAATTCTTAACATATAAACACACATACACACATTCATTATTGCCTTTTTTAAAAACAGGATTACTGACAATATTTGACTTCTAGGGAAGAATGAATGAAAAAGTCCTTTGGTGTAATGCAGTAATTTTTGTTTAAGGTCCTGCCTCTGACTTGTCTTCTCTCTTTGTTCTGACTGAGCCACCTTTTCCTGATCACTCTTCATGTGCTACGTTTCTTTGCATTGCAGAATGATGATCCAAAATTGTACTTCCTTCATAACTCTTCTGTCCATCCTGCTTCTCAATCACCTAAAAGTTGTTTACCATATAGTGCCTCCTTAGGTATCCCACTAACATTAATCTATTTGGCTAGACAAATGCAGCTATGTTTGTGCAAGTCCTAGTAATGTTGTAGTCACCAAGATAATATTAAAGACTTTCATTTAGTGAATTTATCCTCTTATGGATTATGGCTCATTAGTGATCCAAGAAAATAGATGTTTGGGGGTCTAAGTCCCCAAAAGAATATTGGATCTTATTATTTCTTTGTGTAACTTTAATTTGAGCAGGAAGTCTGGAATTTTCCACTACTACTAACTCCCAAAGGACCTAATAGGCTTTGATCTTGATTCATCAATTAACAGGTAAGAAAACCAAGATCCAGGGAGATTATGTGATTTCTCAGGGTTGCACAGGAATAAACAACAGAGAACGGAATTGAGACCATGTCTTTTGTTTCCAGAGTTCCTAATATATCATACAGTCCCCTTCATTCAGGTGGTTTCTGCATTTACTAATTAACTTTATAACAGTCATCTAGAATCTTCTTCAATTTATTTTTAAAAATATTCTGATGTCTTTTGTCTTCATATTATTGTCACTACCATATACCTTTCCCCAATAAATCTTTTCTTGTGATAAGGAAAAATAATTGAAGACAAATATGCTGTAGGAAGACTAATATACAATGCATATAATAGTTTGTCCTAAAAGAATATGGAATACAACAGAAAACATGGTGATAAAGAGGAAAAAAACTGATACAGTCAGAAGATCTGGGTTCCAACACCTGCACTGCCACTTACTATCCCTTGTGACCTTAGACAAGTCATCTGATCTGTCAAACCTTTATTTTTCTCATATGTAGAATGAGGGAATTGGATTTGATGACCTTGAGAGTTCCTTCCAATTCTAAATTTATGGTCCCATAAGTTTCCCCATTATGGAGTATATTTCCTTATATTTTTTCTGGGCCCTTCATTAATTTTTCCATTACTTAGAATTCTATTTTTTCTTATTGACTTTTTAATTTATATTGTTACACTAAGTGTGAATATTGATTTCTTGCTTCTGTTTAATTTTCTTTGTGCGAGTTCATACAAAGCTTTAGATTTCTCAGTACAAAATAATTTCTTACTGTACAATATCATTTTATTATATTAAAATCAATTGTGTTTTCAGCTGTCAAATTAGCAGACAACTACTTTATTTGTATTATCATAAAGAAGTGTTCTGAATATTTCAATATATACTGGAGCTTCATTTCAATCTTGGGCTTCCTTGGAATATATGCTTAGTGGTTATACCACTTGGCTTAAGAGCATGAACAATTCAACCACTTTTCTTACATAATTTCAAAATGAGAATTTTAATGATTTGACCACTTAATAGCTCCACCAATTATTGATCAGGGAGACTGAATTCCCCAAAGCCCCTTGACTGACTGCTGCCATTTTAAAAATCATTTTTGCCAATTTTGAATTGAAATCAATGACTTGTTTTACTAATTAATTTTTTGCTATTAATATTTGGAGCATGTTTTATTGGAGCCACTGATAAGAATTCTTTTGAAAACAGTTCCTTTAATTACTGAGTTATTGTGGCATGGTATTTGGCAATTCATCTCAATTTTATACATTCTGATCATTATTCATTAAAATATCATTATCACATTGGTGAGAAAATATGTTGTATTCTTCCCCCTCAAAGCCTCAAAACTTGTTTGCATAAAATCTGAGAGAAGTTTATTACATATCAAAAGATGTAATAATGTCTCCAGTTACATAGTGACCATAAAAATCTATGTTTTAGCTGATGAGATAAAAATGTTAAAATGATAATAAATAAGCTTTGCATTACCAATTTTTGTCAGTGCCTGTATTTTTTCAGTCACCTCATTTTAGGCATCTGGCCTATACTCCTCGCAATATAGGACATATTTTGCGGATCTGAACAGCATAGCTCATAAAGACAATTCTAAATGATGGGCCCTGGGGGAAAAATCCAAACTGAAACAAAAATGCTCTTTTCAGAAATGCAATTTAGCAGAGTTCATAATAACCATTATCAATAAGCAATGAGGTCAGGCCTAGAGACAGGAGGTCCTAGGTTCAAATCCGGCCTCAGACACTTCCCAGCTGTGTGACCCTGGGCAAGACACTTGACCCCCATTGCCTACCCTTACCACTCTTCCACCAAGGAGCCAATACACAGAAGTTAAGGGTTAAAAAAATAAGCAATGAGGAAGACGAAGGTCACAATTAAAGCCATACTAATAACACAATATGTCTCTATGATTAAATGTGACTTATGAAATATATCATTTATTGTCTTCATTTTCTGCTTGCTTATGAACATGTTCAGTATTATTAGCTACTATGTTCTTTTAAAAAGAACTAAAGTTAAAAGGTCTAAAAGAAAACCAGAAACTCCTCTTTGCCCTAAAAAGTGACAGAAGAGAAAAGACCTTTGGTTGGAGGGACATTAAAACACTACAGAATTTATCTAAAGAACTCCTTGGGAGTGGATTCATCATTCTTGTGAAGGTGCAATGACATGAGTTCCTGATGAAAACTGGAACTTTTTCTTGTCCTTCATATAAATATGATGCACAATGAAGAAAAACTGAAAACCTAAGGATCTTTTACTTGGTAAGTGAAAGCCCTTATTTTTAAATCGAAATGTATCTTGATGATAAAATTTAAAAGATGATAAATGCATTTGAGAGAAACTTCAAGAGTATGATTGATATAAAACAATCAACTAAGTTTTTTTTAGTATATACTCTTTAGTGAAATTCAACAACTATTTGTTAATTATTTACATTAGTTCTGACTTACAATGGCGTGACTTTAGGTGTCATGTACATTCTCTGACTCTGAGTTTCCTCATTTATAAAATGTCAATAATCTTGTTTGCACAGGCTATGTTATCAGGATGCAGTGTGTTGTCGTTCCTTCATTCGGTCATGTTCCACTCTTCTTGATCCTGTATGAGGTTTCTTGGCAAAGACATGACTGTACCTTGTCATTTTCTTCTACAGTGTAATCCACTGAAAACAGAGGTTAAGTGACTTGCCCAGGATCACATAGCTAGTGAGTGTCTGACTGAATTTGAACTCCTGACTCCAAATCCAGTGCTCTTTGCACTGAACCATTACTGCTTTGAGGTGGCACATTATCAAAGATAATTTACAAAGGGAAAGTGAGGAACATTAGGAAGCCTATAAATATCCCAAAAGGAAGATGATCTATTTGTAGGGTAAGAATGAGGGACAGCAGAATCTTGATTCCTTTAAGATAATCAAAGGACACCAATCTAATGAGTGCATGCTTTATGGATGGTTTGTAGAGAAGGTGTCTCATTAGTAGGATGGTTCTAAACTCACTGTATCATTAATGGTTTCGTGTTGTCATTGAAAGTGATCTCCACTACAGTGCCCCACAGACATATGTTTGACACTGTGCTATTTAAGACTTTTATGAGTGACACAGATAAAAGAGTAGATTATATCTGAATGCAATTTGCAGAAGGCAGATATCATTAATGCACTATATGACAAATTCAGAATTGAGAAAAAGTTTGATGAGCTAGAATGCTGTTTTGAACTAAATTAGATGAAATATGACAGTTATAAATACCAGGTTTTATATTTGAATTCAAAAAATTAATCTCATAAATACAAAAAAGGGGAGACAAATTATACAGTATTTTGTCTAAAAACAATTTGGTTATTAGTGGATGACAAACTCAATATGAGTAAATACTATAATTTGAATCCCCCTCCAAAAAAATCCCCACAGAACTAATGAAATCTTGAGCTCTAAGATGAAGGTCTTGAAATAGTCTTCTTTGGTCAAACCACATATGGGATACTATGTTGTATGTACAAATACTTTTAGGAAGCACATCAATAATCCAGAGAACATCCAAAGAAAAATCAACAAGAAGAATCAGAGAACACATTCCCCTGTCATCTGAGGATCAAGAGAAGGATATAGAGTTATTTAGCTTTGGAAACAACAGGAACATGACAGCTGTCTTAATATATTTGAGAGATTGTCATGTATATAAGAGATTAGATTTATAAATGTTTGCTCCCCTGAGGGAAGAACTAGGAGTCAGAGTGGAAGTTATAAAGAGAAAAAATTAGGCCTGAGGTAAAGAAAAAAAACATCGTAATAATCAGAGTTAACCAAAAGTAGAAGGCAGTGGGCTCCTCTCATCAGTGGTCTCTTAGAAAAAGATGGAGAAGCACTTGTTGGGAATATATAATAGGGAATCATCTTTTTTTCTGGTATGGGTTGGATTAGATGATGACTGTGGACCCTTCCAATTGAAATTCTATGTGAAAGTTATAATCTGTATCAGCAAAGGGAGCACCAATATTGGTGAAGCCAAAGACCATTTGAAATGAGCTACATTTTTTTGCAGGGCAAAATATAGTAACAAAACAATCAGGCTTTGTTGCTTATGGATATGCAAAATAAAAACTGGAATCTGGACTGCGTAGGTGGATATCCTGTAGTTATCTTAAAATATAATTCAAATGCTATTTCCAAAAGTACAAGAGTTTTTCTACTGAACTAAGCCCACATATTTTAGCTTAACTCCTCATTTTCTTCCATCCAACCCTCCATCCCCATTGTGAATCCTTTGTCAATCTCGTTGTTTCTGTATCCACAATAGCTCTCATATTGATTGTTTTCTTATCCACACTCAAGATAGTGGAAGCCTAGTTCAGGCTGTCATCACGTCTCATTAGATTATTGCCATTGTTATTCAATTTGTCAACCTGCTTCTGGTCTTTTTCCAAAAGCAATCTATTCTGCAAACAGTTACAAATTGATATTTTTATTCTGCCCTTATTTTTAGTCCTATATTTCCAATCACCCGATGGATAGATTCACCTACATTGCCTACCAGTACCTCAAATCCAATGTCTTTAAACTAAACACCCTACAAAAACCCTGCAGCAATCTCTTCTGATAGTACAATTCTTTACCCAGTCATTCAAGCTTCATCATCTTTGATTCTTCCCTTTCTCTACTTCCTCTACATCTAGCCAGTTGCTAAAATCCCTTTAATTCTACATTTGCTATATTTCACATCCATTTTTTCCTTCCCAATCAAACCACTATGTATTATATCTTACTTAGACCATGAAAACACCTCGTTAACTGTTCTCCCCTGTGTGGGGCTCTCTCTTTTCTAATCCATCCTGCAGACCACAATCAAAGCCATCTTCTTAATGCCAAAATCACAGTTCTTTGCTGCATGAAAATATTTAGGGGTTCCCCAGTAACAAAACATTAAATAGAAAATCTTTGGTTTGGCATTCAAAATATGAATTTGTTTACCTGCTACCTGCAATTCAAAATTCTGAAATCTGATTTCAACCTCTTTTTCCAGGCTTCTATAATACTACTCTCCTTCATAATTTGAGCTCATTGTGAATAGAGATTGTTTTATTCTTTGTACGTATATCCCCAGCACATAGCCTATGGCCAGACACAGAGTAAGTACTTAAATACTTCTTGATTGACATTCTACACTTTAGGAAAATTGGACCACTATACATGTTTTCTTGCCATCTTCCATTTCTGAACATTTACACTGTCCAAGTTTGAAACATACTTTCTCTACACATCCCTCTTTAAAAATCAGTCTCTCCTTTCAAGGCCCAGATCTTGAATCCCCTCTTCTATGAAGCCTCTTCTTTTGCCCCTTTCCTGAATCTCTCAATTACACTTGAAACCCTCTAAAGTATTTTATACTTATTTGTAGGCATATCTTGCCCTACTACTATATTATAAACCAGAAAAGACTATATAGTTCTTATTATCTTTGTATCCTCCATACCTCAAACAATGATTTATCTTTGGTAAGTGTTCAATAAATGTTGGTTGAATTGAAATAGCATTTTGAAGGTAACATAACAATTGCCCTCAAGGAATTGATAATCTGGTAGGGTTAGACAGATAAAAAATACATCTTATATTCTTGCTTTGTATCATAGTTAAGTGTGTACTTCTCTGCCAAATACTGTGGGATAAACAAAATAAATTGTTGGAGTCTATCCAACAGCTGCAGGGACCTGGAGAGATGCATGGTTTAGGTGAGAAAGAATGAAGCTGGGAACCGTCTGTCTGTCAACTCATGACTGCTCCAAAAGTCTCTGAGCTTTTAAAATTATATACCTTTAAAAAACGGTTTCTCACAAAGCACAATGGAGTTTGCAATTGTGCAGACACATCAAGGTTGCAGAATTACATCATGATTAGTATATGGTTTACAAAAAATTTCTTTCATGAAGATTATGCCCAAATGAGACAATGTCCAAGGTTGAGAAAAGAGTCTCACTTTATCTAAAAGTTATTTTAGTAAAAAAAGCTTCCATACTTCAAAAGCTATCTTTAAGAATGAGCATTTAAGAATGAGCATTAAGGGTGAATTTAGTAATTAGAAAGTACCTATGTGTGGAATGGAATTTTTCTGGGTCTGCCTACAGTGTCCTTGGAAAGATACAGAGCAGCTTCTGTTAATTTCTGCGTTTTTTTGGCTTGGGGAAAAATTGTTAACTCCTTAACTGCTGGTTTACTTATAGAGTATTTAGATGCTTTCTATAAACTTGAGGCTAAAAATTTAAATTAATACATTTTCAATAATGAAAGGAACCACAGAGAGAGGTCAAAGATTTTTGGAGAGGCCATCTATTCTGTGATCTGATTTTCAGGTCAAAAAAAATAATATTTTAGTATAGAGTTTTGCTAAATTGCATTGGTCTTGATGGGGTCCAGAGATTCTGCTAAAAGACCTTATTTCTCTGAGTGGCTTCCAACAATAAATATTAAGTACAATCCCTGTACTCAGAGAGTTTTTAATTTACTAGGAAAAAAACCACAAAAATACATGAAACAAAGAGAGAATGACTAAGGACCATATCATGTGGGCATGACTACACTAGGAAAGAGAAGGAGGAGATCAGTGTGGATTAGAATGGTCAAAAAAGGATTCATTAAAAAAAAGAAGAACCACCTGAGATGGACTTTTACAGATGAGATAGATTTAGATTAAATGGAGAGCAGCAGGATATACACTTCAAATGTATCAAACAGAATGGACCAAAGTAGACCATGCAGAGAGAACAGAAGATTTGGGAGGAACAGACAGTGAGATCTGCTTTATTACACTGGTCACGCATTGAAAGAATATTCATTGGAAAAAAACAGTTTGTTGTTTAGTCCTTTCAGTTGTGATTCACTCTTTGAGATAATCCTGCTTGGGGATTTCTTGGCAAAGATATGGGATTGATTTGCTATTTATTTCTCCAGTTTAATTTACAGATGAAGAAACTGAGGCAAAGAAGGTGAAGTGACTTGCTCAAGGTTATATGGCTAATAAGTGTCTGATGCCAGATTTGAACTTAGGAAGATGCATCTTTTTGACTGTAGCCTCTGTGTTCTATCTACTACTCTATCTAGCTACCTCCCAAAAGGAGTATTAAGGCCAACATATCTCTGATGTGGATTAAACTAAGCTGATATTTTCTCAGGACACTTAGAAGAATAATCTATATCAGAATTCATGGTAACCAAGTCCTACCCAAATGTGAATCTCTGACAAGTAAATCCTCTAGTCACCATCGAAAGGACTATAGTGATGGCCTCCCATGACAGTACATTCCATTTTTAAAAAAAGATAGTCCTAATTATTGATTGTTCCCTATAATAACTCAAACTACTCCCCCCTCAGACCTATTTATGCATTCTGGGCCCAAACAGAAGATGGATACTGATGTATAATAATATGTTAAATATTTGAAGACTGCTATAATTATTTCTCCTTCCCTTCTCCATCTTTCTTCACTAAAAATGGAAATTACATTTGGTTCAGGATAAGGCTTTGAGGGATTTAAATAACTATTAGTAACTATATTTTCCTGATGGTTTCATTATTTAGGTTAATTTAGATTAATTTGGATTGACACCTCTTACTCAGTAACCTACTAAAGAATGTGTATATTAATAGTGTTACAATTTTGGTATGAGAAATAGAAAAAAATTTAACACAGTAATAGTCATGTTCAAAATGGGGTGAAAACTTAAATGCAACTAGCATGCCTAGTATAGATTACAACAACGACTATTTCAAGGTTTCTTAGGAATCATTTTGAATAAAATTATACTTTGTTTGAAATCTGAATTTTAAAATTTGATGATAACATTTCAATGTTCAGATTATTTCAGGGTCAAAGCTGTGTATTGCTATTCAATGCAGGCACCTCAAATTTTGTTTTTATATTTTGCTTTCAATATACACAACCTTCATTTTATAAACTAGAGAATGCCTGGAGAGGTAAAGAAATAAATTAGATGGTCAGAGAGGCTGTGCTGATGTCTAGACAACAGGCATGTTTGTCCTTTTGGAATGAAAACGTCTATCATAAGTTCAGAAGGTGAACAAAATTTATTTCCTGTTACTCTTCCAAGTGTTGCTAGGTTGAGAAAAGTTCATCCTGGTTTCCTGTGCTTTCCTGGTCACTCAACAAAGTAGGTGTGGGACACTAGTAAACCCCTCTACAATGATTTCCACTGACAAAACATATAATTTTGTCACTATTTGAAACAATAACTCAAGCCTGTCATTAATTACAATATCTACTTCCTTTATGTATTTTCCCCAATACTTTATGTTTACATATTTTTAGAGAGCAAACAGGATCATAGATTTAAAGCTAGAAAAGAAGGGGGAAGAGCATGTAGTCCAAAATCTTCATTTTACAGACGAATAAACAGAGGTTCAAGGACCTTAAATGATCACACATGTAATAAGCATGAAAGTGTATCTGAACCTAGTATCTCCTGACTCTAGAACCAGTGATCTTCCACTATGTCATGGAGAAAATAAGTTTGATCCAAACTTTTCTAGCATTCACAGAGATAATAAAAATATGATATGCTGCAAATAAAATTTTCAGAGCTTCTGATCTCAAAGAAGATATGTAATGGCATTATATGCACAAAAACAAATGAATCATCTTGATAGAAGGAAATTCTATGGGGGATTTAGTAGGGTTGGTCATATTAGGCTGCTCTGCTTTTTTTACATCTCTTTTGTCATTTCTGCTTTTCCTATTGGATGAAAAGATTATTAATACATTTTGCTTTAGGAGAATGATAACACACCAGGGCTATTACTCTTTATTGATGAGAGAAGAGTAGGTCTGGTTAGTAGCAAATGTCACCATCATATTCCCTCTTCTGACCACCAGGTTTATTGCTTAAATTTTATGAGTATTCCCTTTCCTACCAAAGATATTTAAAACAAACATCCCTAGGAATGAATTCTAACCCAAGAT